>NC_057388.1:3896665-4016665 GCF_019320065.1 Cervus canadensis | reverse complement strand
ACATCCCAAAGGTGGCTTACCGCTCAGGATGTATCTTTCTCCTCTTGACTTGGTGAATGCTCAAGAAAACAGCAACTTTTAGCTGGGAGTTTAACAGGACTAATCTGTACAAATACTGCCCTCCTGTGGCAGATCTGATTCAACACACACTTGGGGGAGCCAGCTCTTAACACAACTTGGGATGGGATTTTTAACAGGCCTGGGCAAGCTGGGGAGGATATTGGAAAAGTATGGGACTCTGGCACCACATTACGGAATTTGCTTTACAGCTTAGTTTTTAATAAGTTTTTCTGAATGTTTCACATTACTGATGGGCACCTTCTCAACTTCTGGGTTCCCAAGGGCAGGACTGTAATATGGCAGCTGCCTCCATTCAGGCCAACGGTGATATTTCAACCTGGACTTCGAGAGCTTATTCAGGCTTTGGATGGAGAATCACTTTGGAACACCATGAGGGCCTCCAAGGGACTCCAGGGATGATGGAGGATTTCTGTAACTGCCTGAACAGGGCAAATGGCCCCAGAGGAATTGTTTTTTTTTTTTTTTTTCTTTAATTGAATCAATGCTTTTTAAAATCATTCCCCAAAGATTTTATAACTTAAGTGTATCTGGTATGGTTCAAGCTGATATATATATTTTTTCTTTTAAACTTTTTATTTTATATGGGGTATATCTGATTAACAATGTCATGATAGTTTCAGGTGAACACTAGAGGGACTCAGCCACACAGATATATGTGTCCACTCTGCCCCAAACGCCTCTCTCATCCAGGCTGCCACATAACGATGAGCAGAGTTTCTTGTTCTATACAGTAGGTCCTTGTTGGTCATCCATTTTAAATACAGCGATGTGTACCTGTCCTTCCCAAACTCTCTAACAATCCCTTCCCCCCAGCAACCATAAGTTCATTTTATAAGTCTGTGAGTCTCTTTCTGTTTTGTAAGTAAGTTCATTTGTTATCATTTTAGACTGGTCAAATTTACAGCATTTAAATGAAGGCCCATGGGGTTGCAAAGAGTCAGACGTGACTGAGCGACTGAACTGAACTGAGGGCCTGATAAATGGCCATCACTACAGTTCATTTTGCAATTTGCCCAAAGTCGCGGAGTTGATAACAAAACCAGGATAAGAACTCAGGTCCCTTTCCTCCTACACCAGAGCGTCATTTGCCACCGTATCAGACGCTGCAGTGTTTCTGCATGTGTGGCATTTCTGTGTGCTGAATTACAAATGAGATCAGGTGCCTTCTTCCATCACCATGCAGAGTTCAAACTGCTATTTATGTGTCTTAGGAAAAGGGCAGAGGATATAGACAGAGACCCCAGGGCCATTCCTACCTCACCACTAATCACGTGCAATGGACACTGGCCACATCCCCACCATGTGTCTTGGGGGCTAGGTCTGTGGGGTTCCACAGAGGCACAGAGAAGGGCCAGTTTCCCTGAAAATGTCAAATCCAGGAAAACTGCTTGAAATTATTTGTGAGGTGGTTATGTCCACTCAGATGCAAGGATCCTTGATTAAGAAAATGAAGATATATCTTGGAATATAGTAAATATTAGTTTACATGAAATTAATCTTTCCAGGAAAGACCTGATTACTTTGGCCATTCACATACATTAGGATAATTTTTAAAATGCAGACCTAATCTCTTCCAGCTCTTCAGGTTACAGATATAAGAAACCAGTTGCATTTTCTCAAGGAAAAATAAACAATAACATCTGGAAGTTTTCTAATAAAGCTCCCATCCAGTTTACCCACCATTTCAAAATGTTTTCTTAAAGGTGTTAGTTGAGCTCTATACTTGCTAACACTTACAAAGATGCTGCAGGCTGGATGGTGTTATGCCCATCACACAGATGAGTAAAGAGAGGCAGAGAGGCCCCTCTGCTGCCCAGGAATGAAAAGTCAGCTCCACACCCTGAGGGCAGATGTCTGTGCTCAGCTAGGAGTCAAGAGCTTGGGGGAGATTTATAAAAAGGGGAGCTGTGATCTTAAGAAATGTCACATCACCAACATGCTTGATCGAGGAGAATGTAGTCTCAAACACAGACAAGATATCACAGACATAAAAATACAAATATGAACATAAAACATATTGATAAACACAAACAGACATCAACAGATTTGATCAGCCACTAGGCTTCTGGAAGCTGGAAATTTTTGCCTCTGGATAAGGAAGGCTGCTCTTATTTATAGTGATGTGGGGAGAATGAAAGGAGATCGTGGAAGTAAGTGCAGGCCTGGCACACCAGGCAGGTGGCGGCAGCTGTGAGTATCGTCCTCTTTGACCTGCATCATTTTAGCAAGTGCTGTCTTGCCCTAGGGCTTCAAACCCAGTAAACTCTTATTTCCAGGCCAATAATTAATCTGCCACATTATAGAAACTCAGTTGTTGACTTTGATTTCTAGTAAAAAGTCACCTGTAATTTTATTTTTTTTCAACTGTAATTTTAAAAATGAAAAAAAAAATCCTAGAGACCATTCATATATGTATAAAACACTCTTCCCACTTCCCTTAAACCACTCTGTGCAATCACCTCACTTCGATCTGCAATAAAACCTGCAACACAATGATGTTGAGTCTTCATAGCTAAGAATGTGGCCCATCTTTCTTTTTTTTTTTGTGGCCCATCTTTCTATTTGCACAACTCCACTTTTGTGTGTGGGGGCTTCCTGGGTGGTGCTAGTGGTAAAGAACCTGCCTGTCAATGCAGGAGATGTGGGTTCGATCCTTGGGCTGATCCCCTGGAGGAGGGCATGGCAACTCACTCCAGTATTCTTGCCTGGAGAATGGACAGGAGGAAGCTGGTGTGCGACAGACTCTGGGGCTGCAAAAAGCTGGGCATGGCTTAGCGACTGGAGAGCAGCAGTGGATTGAAGTCTGCTTTACAGCGAAGCAGCAGGACTGGTGGTGTGGTTACGGCAGGGAAAGCCTTGCTTAAGAGCACACAGCTCTTCTTAAAGGTCATTACACAACTGCATTCAGGCTGATTTGGGGTCAGGTGAGAATAATGGTCACAGGCATTTTCATGAATGAGCGGTGGCCACTCTGGGTTTGAGCCCAGGCTGTGTTCCTCCCATGAGTCAAATCCTTCTTCTTGTTGGAAACCAGTAAGATTTGGTTGTCAGGAAGGTTGACAGCTGATTTTCACAGCCTTAAAATATATGGATTAAAAGGGGAAACAGCTTCAAGCCCTGGATATCAAACTTCTATGTTTTAAAGAGATGTGTGAGAAACTGAGAACATATAGCTACCTTTAGATAACTGTCATGAGGATTAACACATTTACTTAAATGAAAAATATTACTTTTTTTAATCCAAAGTAAATGTGACTTGGCTTTTCAGTTGGACAATAAGGGCCCATTTCACTAATTAGTTAATATGGCAGATGGTCTCAATAAATTAAATGGGCTAAATCTATATAGCTAAGATCCTAACAAAAATAGACAAAATTTGGGATGAGATTTTTTTAAAATGACTAAAAAATGCTGTTTTGGCAAAAGTGAGTAAAAACTGAGAAGGTCAATTTCCTCAAAACTTACTGATGATAGAGAGAAAGTGCTTGTGACATCTATGACCACAGTCACAATTCTTTTTTTTTTTTTTTTGGTAGATGAATAGTAACTAATCTTATGAAAAAGTCTGAATGAACTTTTTGGCCAACCCAATATATACATGTATCAAATCATGCTGTGCACCTAAAACTAATATAATGTTATAGGTCAATTATATCTCAATTTAAAAAAAGTCACCTTGGCTATTCCTTAGCCCTGATCAACACATTAGTAAAATCAGCAGCTATGACACATGTAATTCTAACCTCCAGCTTCTGAAAAATATAACACGAATGAAAACAAGAGTATGATGTCAAATTGGTCATTTTGACTCACTTAAATTTTCTAAAAATAATTTATACAATTTCAGTAACCATATCATACTTAATTATAATACTCCTTTACATGTATATAATATTTATAATTATAAATTTTCATATATGCTATTTAATTTCCACATATATGTTCCTTTAGGAGAGATACCTTCAAACATTATATTTTAAAAAAAGAAAGTGCCTCTGAGAAATGAGCGTAATTATTATTTGAGAAATCTTAATAAAGTATTTTTTTTTCTTATATCTCCCATGAGTCAATAACTCTAGTATTATTGGGTTACAAATCCCCTGACAGATCAAATGGCTTCTAAATTTTGGCTATCGACTAATTTAAAAGAGAACCTAGTCAGGCATAGACAAAAGATCAATCGAAATAATAGTTTATGATAGATCACTATGGGATTGGGCTTCCCAGGTGTCGCTAGTGGTAAAGAACCTGCCTGATAATGCAGGAGACACATGAGACACTAGTTAGATCACAGGATTGCAAAGAATCGGACACAACTGAAGTGACTCAGCACGCATGCATACACTATGGGATTAACCAGAAGGACTTCAAAGAACTGAAGGACACTGTTATTATAACAGTAAAGTTTTCCATTCTCTAATAATTATTTAGTATTTTTATCTATTATTATATTATTATTCATATAATAAAAATATTATATGAATAATATATTTTATATAGTATTATAAATAAAAAATACTAATATTTATTAGTATTATATTTAGTAAAATATTTCCTCAGGATTTGAATCAATAAAATTGGAAGGAGTCACAGGATTAATCTGAAGCTATTCTGGTTTTATCTATAAATTATGCTCATTAATGGATATAAGAAATAAACTTAAAAATTACCTTTCATCTTATTAAAAGATATCTTTTCAGGAAAGATATACTTTTCATGCTTAACAATTATATATCAGCAATTATATTTATATTGTTTTTATGTATTTGCAAATGTAATAAGAACTCAATATAGAATATTTTCCTACTCACAGTTTTATGGTCACATAAAATTTAAAAATCTAATTTAAATAAACATTTTATATCACATTTCACTTCAAGTCTTTAGAAAATACTTTAAAGAATAAAATATATATTGAATAGGATATAATTTTACATGGGGACTGGCATGGAAGTGTTAAATCAAGAAAAAGAATAATGCAAAATGTTTTCTTGTTATAGAAGAATTTGTCTACGTGATTGTATCAAACTTTATTAGACATATTTGAAACATCAATATTTATAGGATGCTATGAATTTTTTTCTTTTTCAAGCATTTAAAATTATGAAGAAGCTTTCTACATGCTAATTTTGAAATGTGAAGGCACCAATGGTTTTTTAAAAATTCCTTCAATGCATACTTGCAGAATTTAGGAAATAGGGCTCTGTGACCCCAAAACCATCAGCTGCTCCTAAGAATGAAAGGAAGTGGTCCCAGATGGTGTGGCTCAGTTGTTTTAACAGAGGATCCATCCCACCATGCTGCTTGGGGCGGGAGAAGTGGAAACTAACACATGTGGAGACTAACACATTCCTCATTTTCTGAAGGTACCAATGGGCAACTAAAAGCTACATGAAGATTCATGCATCTTTCTAGACTAAAAAAATCCAAGAAACAAAAAACGACTAGGCCAGTTCCCAATTTTTCTTCCCGGAAGGTAGCGCGAGGCTGCCAGAAGCCCCCCGGGTGTCAGTACTCACATTTGAACTCCTCCCCAGTGTGGACGTGGAGGCATCCTCACGGCTGTCCACCCCAGGCTGCCCGAACTGCTCGGCCTGGAACACAAGTAGGCCCCAAGTCATCTCCAGGTGAGAGCAGGATACACGCAACAGTCACTCTTAGCAATTATTAAAGCAAAACACGCTGGCCTGGCCATTCCACGAGGCAGCAACATCTGCATGAACAGCTCTAATCCAAGGCCATGACCCTCAGCTAAGAACCTGAAAGTTCTAAAATAACCCCTGATCAGTGCTCATGGATCTGAAAACAACAATTTTGAAATCCATGACTCGTGAGTATAGATTTTTTTGTCTTTTTCCCCAAAACAGCTCTTTTTCTTAGAAAGTTATGCAACATGAAAACAGCAATAGATGTGAGATGATGATGTTGTTCAGTTGCTAAGCTGTGTCCGACTCTTTGAGACCCCATGGACTGCAGCACGCCAGGCTTCCCTGTCCTTCACTATCTCTTGGAGTTTGCTCAAACTCATGTCCGTTGAGTCTGTGACGCCATCCAACCACCTTGTCCTCTGGCAACCCCCTCTTTTGCCTTTCATCTTTCCCAGTATCAGGGTCTTTTCCAGTGAGTCAGCTCTTTGCATCAGGTGGCCAAAGGATTGGAGCTTCAGCATCAGTCCTTTCAAAGAATATTCGAGGCAATTAAGTAGGGTTTTGAGAATGTCTATGTTTTAAATTCAGTTTACCATGGCATTGCTCATTGGGCATACATGGAAACTCACCAAATATCTCACTATATACCCGTAAAAGGTGAACAATAATTACATGTCACTTCATTGTGTAAAAGAAAGTTTCCCTTGATCTGGATGGTGTGGTGAGCTCCAGCCTGAGAATCACCGGGGAGCACTGGAAAATACAGTTTCCGGACCCCACCTACCCTTCCAAATGAGGATCTCTAGGGGCGTGACCCAAGAATCCAGCAGCTACACTAGATCTTAAGGTGATTCTAAGGTATCTTTCAGAACCACTGGGTTAGGAGAATAAACAATGCAAAAATAATACAGAAAATTATCACATCAAAAACATTGAAATATCAAAGTTTTAAAGCAAGGAAAGATATCTGCCCTCATTAAATTTAGCCAAAATGATATCCCTTTAAATACATTCTCTATAAGAGATTTTATACACACAGATGCATATTGCTTTCCTTTAAGCAGATAAGGGAAGACTCACTTTAGCTTTAAATGTCACCATTCTTACTGTTCTCTTCTCAGACATTAGTAGACTATCTGGCATCACAGGATTTTAGAAACCATTTAAAAATGATTTACTCAAAACCCTCTTGTTCTTAATGGAGAAAAATTGAGCCTCAGGCTTGTCAGGCATGTGCAATGTGTGGGCGATGAGAGCTAGGCTCTGGAAAGATAGGTGAGTCTGAACTTGGGCAACTTTGAACACCAGGATTCACTGAAAGTGCGCAGCTCAGGTGCCTTTACCGGTAAAATGGGGTTGATCCTACCTCTCTCAACAGGTTTATAGCAGATTAAAGGAAGCTACTGTTAGCATAGCAGCTCAAACAATAAAAACAGAGGAAGCAAGGAAGGAAGAAGCGAATGCCCAAAACAACAAATAATCTAGTAAGGTTATGGTTGAACAAGAGAAGTTGAGCACAAAACAAAATAAATAAATAAGAAAGATGAAGTGCCTGAGAAAGGAAAAACAGTTCTAGTTAGCCCAAGACTGAAGAAATGTGGGATACGGCAGAGACAGAACCCCTGGGACCCACAGACCAGGCTTCCTTGTCATCTGGGACACTTTCACAGGTCTTTCAGCCTCTTATAGAGAATCCTGCCAGTCCATCAGGCCAAGACTGTCTGGATGTTTTAGGCTCTTATTCTGCTTAAAACAAAGGCATTTCTAGATTTTTTTTAATTGGTTTTGCTGGCAGTTTCATCTCTCAAAAGTAGCAAGACACAAGAAGAAGGACTCTTGAGAGTTCAGTGTGAGAACAGGGTAGATTTACTGTGGATTAGAATTGTGAGGACCAAGCAGGACAGCCCTGCCTGAAGTCCCAGCAAACTGACCTCAGAGTGTCAGGAGCCATATTGCTCAGCCATCAAAAAGAACAACATCTGCAGCAATATGGATGGACGCAGAGACTATCACACCAAGTGAAGTAAGCCGGGCAGAGAAAGACAAATACCATACGCTATGACTTTGTGGAATCTAAAATACGATGCAAATCAACATATCTCTGAAACAGAAACTGACTCACAGATACAGTACATTCAGTATCCTGTGATAAACCATGATGGAAAAGAATATGAAAAAATATGTACGTGTGTAACTGAATCACTTTATTGTGCAGCAGACATTAACACAACATTGTAAACCAACTATACTTAAAAAAATTTTTTTTAAAAGATGTCAGGTATCAGAAACCCAACATTTATACAGTGAAGGGGAATTCACATGGGAAACCCTGAATTTGTAATTTCAAGTAATTCTGGCAGACAAGGAAAGGATAAGGGAGGCAGGAAGAGCAGGCAGACAGGGATGGGGTCAGGAGGGCTCAAAGATCTTAAGCAGAGGCACATAGGAAGTAGAGATTTTCAAAGGACACATGGAAACGTGGGGTAAACACATATAGTCAGTAATGACAGAGAACCACAAAACCACAACCAAAGCATCAGAAGATCAAGAGCAATGAGCTAAGTAAAGTAAGTCAGAAAGAGAAATGTGCATTAACACATATATATGGAATCTAGAAAAAGGGTACCGACGAAGCTATTTGCTGGGCAGGAACAGAGACACAGACATAGGGAATGGATGTGTGGACAGCGTGGGAAGGAGGAGGTGGGACAGACAGAGTCGCACTGACATATGCACCCTACCAGGCTTCTCCGGTGGCTCAGGGGCCAAGACCCGCCACCAAGCAGGGGTGTGTGCGCTCACTCACTCAGTCGTGTCCGACTTTTTGCCAAGCAGGAGATGTGGCTTCAATCCCTGGGTAGGGAAGATCCCCTAGAGGAGGAAGTGGCACCCCACTCCAGTATTCTTGATGGGAAAATCACAAGGATAGAGAAGCCTGGTGGGCTACAGTCCAGGGAGCCGCAAGAGTCAGACATGGCTTAGCAACTAAACAAAGTGTAAGATAGCTGGCTGGCGGGAAGCTGCTATGCAGCACGGGGGCTCAGCTTGGTGCCCAGTGATGACCCACAGGGCTCAGCTAGGTCACCCACGCAGGAGGGCGTGGGAGGGAGGGGGTGTATGTGTAAACACAGCTGATTCACTTCTGTTGCACAGCACAAATTAACACGACGTTGTAAAATCCCAGCCTGCCAAGGCAGGAAACGTAAGAGACTTGGGTTCCATCCCTGGGTCCAGAAGATCCCCTGGAGAAGGGCATGGCAACTCATTCCAGTATTCTTGCCTGAGAATCCCATGGACAGGGGAGCCTGGTGGGCTGTGATCCACAGGGTTGCAAAGAGTCAGACACGACTGAAATGACCTAGCAGGCACGCACGCATGCCTGTGTTTTTTAAAAGCAATTAGCTGGGATTTGGGAGAAACTCCTGAGTTCTCTCTGGCCACAGGTTTCCACCCAATCTGCTCACTAAGCTCTCACCGGTGAACCAAAGCTGACCCAGGATCTAACTCCTGGACTCTGAGCAAGTTTCTTTATTTCTTTGTGCCCCAGCATCCTCACTGGGACCTGGGGTAATGGTTATATCAGCCCCATGGGCTCTGGAAGGTCAAGACCCATGCAGGCTGGTGCACAGACTCAGAGGTCCACATGATCAGAAGAGAAGGCTCTGGACCAACCTGTGTTCACCCTCCTCACACCTCCTCTAATGCTCTGTGGATGGTGGACGCTTCCAAACCCAGCTGGTGGGTTAAATGCTAATGTTCCACACAACAGTTCTTTTTCTCATGCCATCTACTATTGAGGAGAAAATACTTGACACAACAAAATAAACCTTTTAAACCTAACATAATAGCCTCACAAGCACTTCCTTTCTTTGTAGTTAGAAGGCATATATTACTTGAGAAATTCCAAGATGATTTTAAGTGTCTTCATTTTTTGTTCTCTGTATTATGACTTCCCTGATAGTTCAGATGGTAAAGAATTAGCCTGCAATGTGGGAGATCTAGGTTCATCCCATGGGGGTTATCCCCTGGAGAAGGGGATCTTTGTGTAAATGTAACCTATACCACACATTCACTCATCCATCCATCCAGAGGATGTTTACTTAGCTTCATCCTCCTATCAGGACTGTGTAGGTACCAACAGAGAAGGCTCATGGCTTCATGTTCTGTCAGTAAATAGAACACCATCACCCAAGATCACTTAGGAGTCAAGTGTAGGGTATGGGCAGGCATTTCAGTGCATACTGACATATGCTCCCTTTTCCCTGAAGGGATTAATATGCTTACATATATTAAGAAAAATTCCAAGATAGGCAAAGGACAAACATCTCAAAAAACTCTGTACAGAACATAGAATCATATGTGTATGTAAACAATTACCTTACTATTGCTTCTTTTATTAACTTTGAAAAATCCCAGAAATTTTTTCTTCTCTTTGTCTGTCTCATCGTTGCTCAGTGAAGATTTTCTAAAGGTTTCTGAAAAAAATAGAAGTACTAAGTTATTTTCAGCATATGAAACAAGAGATTAAACACTTAAAAAATCTCTACAAATGCTTCTTTGTTTTACTCTACTCTTAGACTTTTATTTCATTCTTCAATTCAGTTCAGTTCAGTCACTCAGTCGTGTCCGACTCTTTGCGATCCCATGAACTGCAGCCCGCCAGGCCTCCCTGTCCATCACCAACCCCTGGAGTCCACCCAAACTCATGTCCATCGAGTCGGTGATGCCATCCAACCATCTCATCCTCTGTCGTCCCCTTCTCCTGCCCCCAATCCCTCCCAGCATCAGGGTCTTTTCCAATGAGTCAACTCTTCGCCTGAGGTGGCCAAAGTACTGGAGTTTCAGCTTCAGCATCAGTCCTTCCAATGAACACCCAGGACTGATCTCCTTCAGGATGGACTGGTTGGATCTCCTTGCAGTCCAAGGGACTCTCAAGAGTCTTCTCCAACACCACAATTCAAAAGCATTAATTCTTCCGTGCTCAGCTTTCTTTATAGTCCAACTCTCACATCCATACATGACCACTGGAAAAACCATAGCCTTGACTAGACAGACCTTTGTTGGCAATGTAATGTCTCTGCTTTTTAATATGCTGTCTAGGTTGTTCATAACTTTCCTTCCAAGGAGTAAGCATCTTTTAATTTCATGGCTGCAATCAACATAAAACCTTCAACTACTTCTTTCAAAGCATTTTGAGCCACCTCAAAACCTCCAGTTGGGTTTATGAAATTACTAAATTTTTGACAATCTTTGGTATTTAAAAAAAAAAACAAACCAAGAAATCCAAAAGTTCTAGGGCAATACTGTGTACAGAAAAACAAAGGGATGATATAGGTAATTTTAGATTCTCTAGTAGATGCATCACAAAGAACCAGATGAAATTAATTTTTACATGTTTTAGTTAACCCAATAGATCTAAAATATTATCATTCCATCACATAACCAATGTATAATTATTAATGCACTGTCATATTCATTTTGGTACTAAGCCTTCAGAATGCAGTGTGCATGGCACAGTGCTCCCAGCTTAGACTGGCCACAAGTCACGTGCCTGCTGACCACACTGGCCGTGACCATCAGACTGGACAGCAGAGCTCTCGTGACTGAGACATCTGTGCAGAACACCTGCTTTAGGAATTATGAGGGTGGTGGTCAAAGATGCAAGCTAAATAAACTACATCAACAGCTCCCCTGCTCGGAGGACCCACTGGTTTCCAGAACTTGGAAGGACAGCACTGGTTTACCCGGGGATGTCTGAGACAGCCACATTAGGCCCCCATATGACCCACGGCCCCGGGTTTTCCTTCCTCTTCATCAACCAGGATGTTTTCCATTTTCACTTCATTCTCTAGGGGCCCGTTTTTCCTCTATTATGCTTTTATATTCTTGACTTCTAAACACTCCATCTTCTTTTCCTGGAGTTTTCTTCGTTGGGGTTTATCAAGCGAGAATGGGCACGCTCAGGTTCCAGGTGAGGACACTGGAGCCCAGGAGGGAGCTGAGGACAGAGTCACGAGCTGTGGTCTCCAGGGTGAGGCGGCACCACCCGCAGCAGCGTCCCTGGGGCCTGGGGCCAAGGAGGCCCGCACATGGGGGAATCTGGGGTGGGGCCCAGCGCCCTGCACTCCAAAAGCACCCTCACCTGGGGTGCCTAAGCTGTGGAGACTGCACTTGAGAGCTAGGGGAGTTAAGAGTGCTGTGGTGTGGGCCTGCTCTGGGCCCAGTATACTCATCTGCAGTGAAGGGCGCTGTGGTCAGGCCTGCTCTGGGCCCAGTATACTCATCTGCAGTGAAGGGCGCTGCAGTGCGGGCCTGCTCTGGGCCCAGTTTACTCATCTGCAGTTAAGGGCGCTGTTTGTAGGCCTGCTCTGGGCCCAGTATACTCATCTGCAGTTAAGGGCGCTGTTTGTAGGCCTGCTCTGGGCCCAGTATACTCACCTGCTGTTAAGGGCCCTGTGGTGTGGGCCTGCTCTGGGCCCAGTATAGTCATCTGCAGGTAAGGGCGCTGTGGTGTGGGCCTGCTCTGGGCCCAGTATCCTCATCTGCAGTGAAGGGCGCTGTGGTGTGGGCCTGCTCTGGGCCCAGTATACTCATCTGCAGTTAAGGGCCCTGTGGTGCGGGCGTGCTCTGGGCCCAGTATACTCATCTGCAGTTAAGGGCGCTGTTTGTAGGCCTGCTCTGGGCCCAGTATACTCACCTGCTGTTAAGGGCGCTGCGGTGCGGGCCTGCTCTGGGCCCAGTATACTCATCTGCAGTTAAGGGCGCTGTTTGCGGCCTGCTCTGGGCCCAGTATACTCATCTGCAGTTAAGGGCCCTGTGGTGCGGGCCTGCTCTGGGCCCAGTATACTCATCTGCAGTTAAGGGCGCTGTTTGCGGCCTGCTCTGGGCCCAGTATACTCATCTGCTGTTTAGGGCGCTGTTTGCGGGCCTGCTCTGGGCCCAGTATACTCATCTGCAGTTAAGGGCGCTGTTTGCGGCCTGCTCTGGGCCCAGTATACTCATCTGCTGTTTAGGGCGCTGTTTGCGGGCCTGCTCTGGGCCCAGTATACTCATCTGCAGTTAAGGGCGCTGTTTGCGGCCTGCTCTGGGCCCAGTATACTCATCTGCAGTTAAGGGCGCTGTTTGTGGGCCTGCTCTGGGCCCAGTATACTCATCTGCAGTTAAGGGCGCTGTTTGCGGCCTGCTCTGGGCCCAGTATACTCATCTGCTGTTTAGGGCGCTGTTTGCGGGCCTGCTCTGGGCCCAGTATACTCATCTGCAGACTGAGCCTGGCACACTCAGTCCACCATGACCTCTATGACCATTATCCACTGATCTGCTGACACTCTGAAGGCCACTCCAGCCCTTGTCATCAACTCCTCTGTTCTTTTCTTCCAAGACACAGACACGGCCAGAGGAGAAGACATGAGGTGATGCAGGAGAACCGAGAAATGAATTACTCCATACCAGCACCAAGCACTGAGGGATAGGCTGTCAGTCCACTGGCAGCATGAGGACTGGATTTCACAAACTCTGCCACCGAGATACCAACCCGAGCCAGGTAAACATCAGTGAACTGCTCATGTGCTAACCTAGAATTCCATATTCCAACTAGAGAAGGCCGACATTGAAGTCAGTGCCCCTGTAACATGCATTTACACAATACCGTCTTCACAAAAAAGCAAAAACCAGGCCCCTGGATCCCTGCATTCTGTTAGTGGCAAAGGCTCCCATCTTATTCACAAGGGTCAGGCCTCTCAGCTGCATGCAGGCGGCTCCAGCCCGGCCCATCAGCAGCCTCACACCAGACGACAACCAAACCAGCAAGGATACCGGCTTCAGCAGTGAGGCATGCATTTCCCCAATACCCATGTGCACATGGGGTTCACGGTTAATTGCATCAAACCCTTTGTTAGGCACAGAGCCTATACTAAAATATTCTGTAGTACAGAGTAAAACTGTATGTGAACAACAGTATGCACCAACATGTGTGTGTGTGTTTTTAAATTTGTTTATTTTTAATTGAAAGATAATTGCTCTACAGAATTGACAGAAACCACTTGGTTTCTATCAAAGACCAACACGAATCAGTATAGGTTTACCCATGTCCCCGCCCACGTGAACTTGCCTGTCACCTCCCTTCCAAGCCCACCCATCTAGGTTGTTTCTAGAACTGACTGCCCTGTGACTGGATGCAAAGTACAGGATACGACAGTGCCTGAGAGTTGAGCGAGCAAGAACACATCACAGGCACACAGGCTGTTACGCCAACCTCACCACCATAGACCGGGTCAAAACGGAGCCTCTCATTTCTCTCCCTGGATGGGGCAGCGGCGGGTCACCAGCCCCAGGACGGAGGCTCTGGCCACCCCGGCACAGCGCCGCCCCTCGGGGCCCCAGAGACTGCAGCCCCCAGCTGTCTGGCTCTGAGCTGAGCCGCAGGCAGACTGTCTAATCTCGGTGCCTCTGGACTGATGGAGCCTCCGGTGAGGTGTGCGACGGGCAGGCACTGGGGGAAGGGTGATATGGAGAACAGAGTGGGAGCATTTGGCTCTCCTGACAGTGTTCCCATCAGCTAAAGCTCCACGCGGTGCCCCGCCAGGCCTGGGGAAAATCCTCATCATCTAGGAGCCTGAATCCATCGCTCTAAGTGTATAACAATTTGAGTGTGGAATTTATTTTATTTTGATGTATTCTCATTTACTAAGACTTAAATATGAATGCAAGTGTGGGGAGGACATACTTCATCCTTAAAGCACATACTGTTTGGAAACATCACAATGATTTAGAAGGTGATACAGGTGAGCTGAGGGATGCAGAGGGATGGAGCATGCAGCAGGGACCCCTGAGGACTGGCTCATCTAAAACATCCACTCTTCCGGATGTGGAAACAGAACAGCCATCAGCAAGGGGAACCAGGAATGCACTGCATGAAAACAACACGTTTGTAAGGGCCCATCCTCATCACAGGACCACCAGGTGTGGGGCCAAAAAAGAACAGTTGTAATAGCTCTAATCCAGCTTTTCCACGCTTGCAGCTAGATGGTATACCAACATCAATCACTCAGAACTGACAAAGCCTTCATATACAGGCACTTTCTGTTCAAAACAACTATCTATTCATGGTGCTGCTTTTTCTGATTGGACTACAGTTGATTTACAATACTGTGTTAGTTTCATGTGTAAAGCAAAGTGATTCAGTTATACATATACATATGTATCTGCAGAGAGATACATGTATACATACACACTCTTTTCAGATTGTTTTCCATTATAGGTTATTATAAATATTGAGTATACTTCCCTGTGCTATCCAGTATATCCTTCTTGCTGTTTTTTTTTTTCCTTGTTGCTATTTTATATACAGTACTGTGTATATGTTAACCCTAAACTCCTAATTTATCCCTCCCCCACTTTCCTCTTTGGTAACTGTAAGTTTATTCTCTATGTTTCTGAGGCTATTTATGCTTTGTAAATAAGTTCATTTCTATCATTATTTTTAGGTTTCACACATAAGCGACATCATATGATACTTGTCTTTGTCTGCCTTACTTCACTTAGTAAGGTAATCTCCAAGTTCATCCACGTTGCTGCAAATGGCATTTCATTCTTGTTATGGCTGAGTAATATTCCATTGTTACCATATCTTCTTTATCCATTCAAAGGTTAATGAACCTTTGGGTTGTTTCCATGTCTTGGCTAAAATAAATACTGCTCCTATGAACATTGGGATGCAATCATCTTTTTGAATTAAGAGTTTTTGTCTTTTCCAGGTATAGGTCCAGGAGTGGGACTGTAGGATCATATGGCAATGTTTTTAGTTCTTCAAGGAATCTATACACTGTTCCCCATAGTGGTTGCACCAATTTATTGGGTTGGCCAAAGAGTTCATTTCAATTTTTCCATAAGATATTACAGAAAAAAAAACCTGAACGACTTTTTGGCCAATCCAATACCTTCCTGCCAACAGTGCTGGTGGGTTCCTTTCTCTCCACATCTTCTCCAGCATTTATTATTTGTAGACTTTTAAACTATGGCCATTCTGATCAGTTTTGATTTGCATTTCTCTAACAATTCCTGATGTGGAACATCTCGTCACGTGCCTCTTGGCCATCCATGTCTTCTCTGGAGAGATGTCTATGGTGTTTCTTAAAAGAGATTCCCTCTATTTGTGGCATTAATCGGCAGCGTATGATGGAGGAGGTAACATGAGGAATATGAGGGGTTGCTGAGGCCACAGCGTTCTCACTCATGACACCCGGACTGCGGCTCCAGACCAAAGCCAAGGGATTTTTTGCATTATCTTTTTCCAGAAGTGAAGTCTATTGTTAAACACTTTAACAAACGTGGACAGAAATTTCTGTAAAATATGAACACTCGTAATTTTAATGATCCTCTTAGAGTATGTGTGTGTATAGTCCAAAAGGTTTATATAAATCTCAATATGTGTGTGTGCCTACATGTCTATGTAAATATGTTCATGCATATGTATATATATTATTAAATATAATACATATCTATTTATAATAAATATAATACATAAAGTATATACAATTTATAAGAAATGAATGCAAAATCTGGACTAATCACTTCCATATTTGTCTATGACAGAAAAGGTCAGATTTCACAATCCACACTGCCCCAATTTCTGCAGCGGGCAGGACAGACCCTGAGGGCAGGTAAGGACAGGTAAGAAGGGTACAGTGCCTCTTGTGCATGGACCACGTCTGCTCTGCACTCAAATTCTGTGTTCATAAAGGGCCCATTTTCTCCAATGACATCCTTCTTCTCTCACCAATCAGAACCACACAGCAAATCCTCACGCAGGGAACATTGTTCTCTTAGCCAACCAGGGAGTCAAGAAACGAAGTCACAGCCTCAGTTCAGCCTGGCCAGACGCCCCAGCAGGTCACCCCGCCTCCCCTTAACTCACTCCATGCATCACTGTCCCAGCCCAGAGCCATGCAAAGAGCAGTCTGGCAGGGCAGCGCTGGGCTGACGGTACCTCGACAGCTCAGGGAAGGCTCCGACTTCGTTTTGGTCAGAAGAACTGGAAAAGGCAGGCAACAGAGAGTGAAGACAGGCTTCTTGACCCCAGCAGCACCTGACAAGGCCTGCGGCTATCCGTGCCCCAAGGGAAAAGGCCAAGTGCAAAGCAGGCCTACATCACTGACCTCGATCCCCCAGAATCCTGCCACCGCCTGGCTGCTAAACACCATCCTGGAAGCAGGTGGCAGCAAAGCCTCTGTCTTCCCCAGCTGCCACCACCAGGATTTGCAGGGCAGAGCAGGCCTTGCCTGGGACACATCTCCGGCCCACGGCTGTCACCCTTCCCCAAGCAGCTGCTGGCTGGGAGGTGGCAAAACCCCAAAGGAGCAAAGGAAAGGGCTCCTCATGGAGAGGAATGTTCTCTTCTCTACTCAGATGTCTGACTGCCAGGAGGGTGGGAGGGAAGCATATGGTGGGGATGCTAATCAAATATCTCATGGCCCACAGGGCACACTATGGTCCAGACAAAAGGGATGTTGGCCCCAGGAGCAGCATACTGCTCCCCCCAAGCCAGGAGATGCTCCTTTATTTTCTGGGAAGGCTGCCAGGGTCACTGGGCAAGGGTCCCTGGGAGGGTGCCCAAGTCAGAGAAGAGGGTGATTTGGGGCTGGGGTAGCTATTTCTCCTGGTGCAGCAGTGTGTCCTGTCCTGCGTGGGTATCAGAAAAGGGAGCTTGAGACTTGGGGGAGTTTCCCCTCTTCCTGCCTCACCCATGTTCCCGGAAGACCACAGTCTCGCTGGGCCCACTCCTTAATGCAGAGATTGGTTTTAAATGCTTTTCCCAGGTATTAGGTTCTACATCTCCCAAGATGGGCTTCCCTGGTGGCTCAGATGGTAAAGAGTCAGCCTGCAATGTAGGAGATCTGGGTTCGATCCCTGGGTTGGGAGGATCCACTAGAGAAGGGAATGGCTACCTACTCTAGTATTCTTGCCTGGAGAATTCCATGGACAGAGGAGCCTGAAGGGCTACAGTCCATGGGGAGGCAAAAAGTCGGACATGACTGAAGTGACTGAGCCAGCGAGTGAGAAGGAATTTTGCAACTGGTCTCGATCATGAGCAATGCGTGAGACTTGGGAGTATTTAATGGCAACTGAGAAGGAAATCCAGGAGAACAAGGTTCAGATGTGGTTTCTGAGAAGTTCTTTCAGAACAAAAGCCCTAGTATTCTCATCTTTCCCCTTTCTACATATTTCATGGAAGCTCACAGGAGACAAGGGGTAATGGGTATGCTCACTACTGGGGAGAATGGAGAAGGAAATGGCAATGCACTCCAGTATTCTTGCCTGGAGAATCCCATGGACAGAGGAGCCTGCTGAGTCATAGTCCATAGGGTCTCAAAGAGTCAGATATGACTGAAGCGGCTGAGCATGCACTACTGGGGGTAACAGGTATAACTACAATCTGTGTATTTTACTTCCCACCCACTCCCGCTCTGGTTTGGACCAAATTGGAGATGCCTGCAAGCGTGCGTCCGCATCGCTCTGCGTGAGGGCACGCGGGCAGAGCGTCAGTGGTACCGCATCGAAGACCCAAGGAGGCCTCACCTCGCTTGTTGTCCCAGGCGTACAGCTCCTGTATCCCCAGCTCGCTCAGGCACTTGGAGAGCTCTAGTTCCTCACCGGCCACGCTGTCCCTGAGGAGCACCACGTGCTCTGGGCTGACCTCACACTTGGCGCAGATGACCGGGAGGAGGCTCTGCAGGGGCACGTCGGGGCTCACGCGCACCACCGCCTTCTGCGTGCGCAGGTAATTCACCACTAGACGCACCGTTTTCTGGAAAACACAGCAGGCAGAATTCCATGAGCACATCTTCCCACAGCTCTGCTTACACTACAGTGGAGCGGGGCAACATTTCCTTTGGGTCAAGGTCTTCCAAAAGGCACTGGGTTGTGGGGGAAAACAGCACATTGAATAGGGAATGGTAAATGTCTAGAACAATAAATTGACCTTCCCGTCTCTTTTGCTAATGAACAAACTGTGAATGAAAGGGGGAAACGGGCAGCAGAGAGGATCCCAGTTTGGAATCTAACACACATATTGTCTTTCAAGGATTCTAAGCAGACCCGGGCACAAGGCACTAATATATTTTCTAAAGGGAAATAGTTTGGACTATGGTGAACAATCCAAGATAAGGAAGAAAACATCACAAAACATCACATTTTTGTTAAATAAGCTAAAATGCCCAGATAAATATATTCCTATCTAGTATCATGTTGACATATATATACACTACACACATATATTTAAGCTAGAAAAATATATAGGCTCAGATGGTAAAGAATCTGCCTACAATGCAGGAGACCTGGGTTTGACTCCTGGGTTGGGAAGATCCTCTGGAGAAAGGAATACCTACTCACTCCAGTATTCTTGCCTGGAGAATTCCATGGATAGAGAAGCCTGGAATGATATAGTCTATGGGGTTGCAATATCAAATTTTCATTTAAGAAGCTAAAATACCCACATAAATATATTAATATATAATGTTAATATATAAATCAATTTTCATAAACATGCACTGCACACACATATTTAAGCTAGAAAAATAGATATATAAATATAATAGGCATATAACAATATTGATAGATATTATAATCAGAAAGAGAAAAGTCAGTCTGACTAAAGCTGATCCTAAGTGTCTGCAGATCGAGTGGCCCATCAACAGCTATAGCAGGCTGCGGTTCACGCAGAGTCAGCTTCTGTTTGGTCTTTACTGGTCACCACATGGTTCTAAAGTCCTGAGGAGTACCAGCTGAATGACACAGGTCTCACACTCCCTTCCAATCCGAGGCCGAGGTTTCATGACTTTTAGAAGGAAAGATGGAACCATGAATCTTTTCCATGCTTCTCAAATTGAACTCCTATATAACCCCGGGCTCACCTGCACCTGGAATTTGCAGCTAGGATTCAGGAAGGTAAGAAAAGCCACAGAATATAAAAGGAATTTCCTCGAATATTGATTTTAACTGAAGAATTAGGGGAAACTCAGAATATGCATGTGTGTGTGTGTGTGTGTGTGTGTGTGTGCATGATCAGTTGTGTCCGACTCTGCAGCCCCGTGGACTATAGCCTGCCTGGCTCCTCTGTCAATGGAATTTTCCAGGCAAGAATACTAGAGTGGATTGCCATTTCCTTCTCTGGGGGATCTTCCTGACCCAAGGACTGAGTCTGAGTTTCCTGTGTCTCCTGCGTTGGCAGGCAGATTCTTTGCCACTGAGCCACCTAGAGATGGCACCAATTAAAAGTTATTAATTATCTAAACCTAGAAGACATGACCTATTGGCCAAAGTACCATGTTTAAAAATAAGGAAATTTGGGAGATAGTTCAATAATCTAAAAGAATGAAATAGCATTATTTTTCATTGGAGATAAAGGATAAAAGCCTTATTAAAAATTACAGTAAGCAGATGAAGTTATCTTTAATCAATATGCAAAAGCCTGAAACCTATGTATAAAATATTCTCCAAGTACAAGGAATAAGTATTTCTAACATCAGATTTTCAAAAGGGAATCCCCTTCTATTTCCTTTCTCAGAGAAGGTCTTAGAATCTTCTACATATTCCAATCTCTGCTATGGAGAGGAAGGCCTCCAGAACTCTACTGGAACCTTTAGGACTAGTCCAGTAGGTAGACATTGGCTATTTGTGCTATTTCAATTAACTTTAAGGAATGCAAAGCTCAGTTTTTTGATCACCCTAGCTACATTTCACATGCTCAGTGGCTATATGTAATTAGGGGCTGTCAGCTTGCAGGGAGCAGAATTATAGACCATTTCCATCTTTGCAGAAAGCTTTGATGGATGGCTCTGCTCTAGAGTGGGTCTTTTTTTTTTTTTTGACATCTAAAGGAGCAGTGTTACACAATGCGCATTATTCGAAGCTGTGAACTTAGGTCTCCTAAAACTCCGTTTAGGGCCTAACTTTGCCTACCATGAAAGTGGAAACCTCAGCCATGGCATGTGTAACTAAGACAGGAGGGACTCCAGTGGCCGCCTCCTCTCCACCTGCAGTACCCCGGGTCCCAGGGAACTGCCCACATCCTCATGTGACACAGGGGCTCCCGTGCTACTGACCTCAGGCACCTTAGGGGGAACAGGCTTAACCTTCGCTTCAGGAACTTTTTCTTTCAGAAATACGGTGTGCACATTCAAGGTCCCAACTAAAGTATTTGGCTTAAAATTCAAAGGCTGTTGGGTTTCTGAAGACCGGATCTCCAGGGCATGGTTGGAAGGATTCAGGTGGTTCTGAAGGCAAAGTTCAACCAGTAGGTCCATCATTGCGTGGCTGGAAGAGAGAAACAGACCATGGTCATGGGGAATGTCTGTACTCTCCCTTCTGCTGGTTGAGAGAGGTCAGGACTAATGCACTGGTGGGTAGAGGAGCAAATTGGTCATTCTTATGAAGAAAGAAAACAGCTGCTGGTTAATTCCTCATTCATGACTGTACAGAGATATCTTAATACAGTCAACACTAAGAAATCACAGTACTGAAAGCACCATCAAAATCAGAATAGCTGGAAAAATAGTTGCATTTCTAGTTAAGCCCATGAGTATGTTGACCACAATCCTGTAAGATCAGCACAGATGATTTTAACTTCTGGACACAAGGTACAAAATTTTCATTCTTTGCAAATATAGTGTATCTTAAACAGCAAAGTTTTAAGTTGAAGAAGACAATGGCTTTCTTTATAGCTAGAAAGTATGCTTTTTAAAGACAAAGAAAATGAAAATTACCTTATTGACATGTCAAAAACTTTTACAATGTCCCCTACCACAGATCATTATTTACTAAGGGAGCTAAAAAAGAGTGGATTGTCCCAAAGAATGTGAAATTTCATTTCCATCATTCATATTAAGCTGGAAGAATGCTTTTATATTTCAAGCTGACCTCTTTTTTTCCTACACATTTCCTGAGCAGTGGGACATAAACCCCTCACAAAAGTGTAGGTCTTGTCTTCTGATCTATTTCTTAACCAGGAATTGGCATAGCAATTATTTCAGGTCGTAGTGGAGCTTTCCAGATATCTGGCACGCAGGAGTGTTCAGACCTGGGACTCATGGTACACCACAGTGCCATCAGCCAGCCACAATCTGGTCATCACTAACCTCGAGGGCTATGGAACTGAACATTGACACCACAGGCAAAGCTTCAAAGTGCCCTATGTCCCGTTCACTTACTAAAAATATCAATAATGCTCTTGTTGACACAAAACGTTTAACAGCCATCTCCATGACAATACTTACCCCACCTACTGTCCAGGAGGTGGTTAGGTAACAGCCTATGCTCTAACCAGGAGACCCTGGAGTCACACTTAGGAGACTCAGCACCCCACTGGTTCCCAGGACTCTGAAAGGGCACTTGGTGGGGCCAGGGCAGCACTAACCCTCACAAGGGCCATGAAGATGGGCATGCTGGCTAATGATGCTGTCAGCTTGGATTCCCTCAGCCTCAGAAAAAAAATCATCATGTTCTCATAAGCTTAATACATCAAAACAGAGAGTGACATCACCAAAGACTTCAAGACACGAAAGTCCATGAAAAAGAGACTTCCATGGAAAAGTCAGCATGGAAAAGAGACTTGTAAGGATGCTATAAAAACGATCTACCATGTTCCATGTGTCCACCATAGCCCGGAGCCATTCTGTGCAGATGACACTGTTCCCTCTCATTCTCATCATCCTGAGGGCTGGGGGACCACCCTCCCCTGGTTTTCATGAGGGAAGTGGAGGTGGGGTTGGCACCCTGGCCCCATAAGATGCTAACTGTCACTTCACCTCTCTCAACCACACTCACAGTCGGCTGTGACGCTGTGCTGAGTTACTCAGTCGAGTCTGACTCTTTGCAGCCCATGGCCTGTAGCTTGCCAGGCTTCTCTGTCCATGGAATTCTTCAGGCAAGAATACTGGATTAGGTAGCCATTCCCTTCTTCAGGGCATCTTCCTGACCCAGGTCTCCTGCATTGCAAGCTGATTATTTACCATCTGAGTCACCAGGAAAGCCCTCACCCATAGTCTACTGCCACCAAATAAACCAATATGGGTAAATTTTCAAAGAAAAGTTGAATTAATCTTGGACGATAAGCCACAAAGAACACCAAAGCAACTAAGGTAACCTTCTGTTATTCAAATCCACTAATTGGTAACATGTTTGAAACAACGAATTTGACCTGAAAGGAGGCAGACCCACTCGGGGGCTTCTCCATCACAGAGAATGAACTCTTGTAGTAACAACAGAATCTAGGACTTCTCCTTGCATGCGCTAGCAGGAGAGTGCTGCAGCATTCGGTTGTCTGGATAAAGAACTGGGTGCGCCCATCCCCGCCGGTGGGCTGGCTCCTCCACAATCAGGGGGTCAGCACCCACCCAGCTGCTCTTGCTTTTCTGTCATCCTTGGTGACAAAGCTGCAGGGATGTTGCCAACACTCGAGGGTGGAAGCAATTCTCGACAAAACACCTGTGGGGGAGGGGAGGGAAGGGATTCCCAAGCAGAAATATGTGCTGGAGACCTGTTTCCTCAAATTTATCATTAAATTCAGTTAAGGGGGAAGCAAAAAAAAAAAAAAAAAAAAACAAGGAAGACCACAATCATAAAATTCAGCAACACCACACCCTGTTCAAGGCATGTGCTGAAATTGTCTCAAGAGCACAGAGCCCATTACCAACTCAACTTGATCAGCCAAGGGGTCACAGCATTGCTTTCGAGGGCTGGGACCCAGGCCAGGACTGAGGGTTTCTGCAGGAAACTGAGGAGGTTTGGGGCATGAGAGGAGCTCAGACTTGGGAGAGCCCTCTGTCCTGCAGGCCTTTTTCTGTGACTCTCGGACAGACATTGCAGCCTAATGCAGACTGATATGGGTTGCATTTAAGGAGCTGGATGCATAGTATAGGGGTGAACACGAGGACACGGGTCCAAAAGCATCAGTTCTTCTCACGTTTCCTGGAGGGCCTCCCACTCAGGTGATTCCTCCCCAGGCTCATGTAAAGTGTGATCTGAGTTAACACTTTCTACCCCACTCTTTTCTGGACAGTGTCCTCAGAAAATGGGGTGCACCTTGTGCACTTTGAAAGTGGCTGTCGATGGGCATTTAAGGTCCCCAAACTCCAAACAGCTAGTCAGGCCTTTCAGGGGCTCTGGTGCTCCTGGAGAAAGACCCAGAAGGAAGAGGGTACCGCAGCACCGCAGCCACGCCCGGCCGTGGTCATGGAGGAACCAAGTTGCCTGGTCCTTGCAGATCTGCATGTACCAGACCTCAACGTGCAGAGGACGAGAGCTTCTAGCCAGGCCCCGTGTGTGCCCTTCACTGGGCCTTGGAGAGGACTTCCCGGAGACTGGAGGAGGCGGCCTGGTTCCTCCCGCACACTCATCGCCTCCTGAGCCGGCCTCCCCTCCACACCTCCCACCTGAGGACTGGCACCAACTCTGATCTGCTGCCCTTTGACGAGGGGTCGGGCATGTCTGCCCCCAGCCCTGTGCAGAGTGGTTTAGTGGAAGGACTCGAGACAATTATTCTCACCACCGCTCAGAGCTGTCTCTGCCCCAGGCCAAGATACACTCTTTTAAAGTAGCGTGCTTGAGGGACTGCTCACTAAAGTTTCTGCAGTCTTACAGACAAAAAAACTAGTTCTCAGAGGGCCAAAAGTTGATCCCAGAGGGTCAAGTCAAGAGTCAGGTGAATTAAGAAAACTGAATAGACAATTATCGCTAAGGACCCCAAGCACACCCCTGGGTTTCATGGTCACGTGGTATAAATGAGCCTATAAATAAAATTATGTCCCCCCATATTCACATTGATTCCCCAAATCCCAGTATGACTGTATCTGGACATGGGACCTCTAAGGATGCAATCAGGGTTAAATGAGGTCATAAGAGCGGGTGCTAATGTGACAGGATTCGTGTCATTAGAAGACGGGACATTGAGAGTTTGCTATCCCTGCAAACCCACGAGGGGGCTGTGTGAGCAGAGAGAATGGAGGCCGCCTGTGACCAGGAAGAGGATGACATCATCCACTAGGGATGACATCACCCGCGGTCACCACCACCTTGACCCTGGGCTTTCAGCCTGCAGGTTGTGTGGAATCAATGTCTGTGGCTCAGGCTGCCCTGTCTGTGATGTTGTGCAAGGCAGCCTGAGCCAAGACAAAGACAGATACCGTGATCAGGGGCTCTGCTCCCCTCTCTGTCATCCTAAGTCCCAAGTTCAAGGGAAGACTAGTTCAGTTCAGTTCAGTCACCCAGTCGTGTCCAACTCTTTGCGACCCCATGCATCACAGCATGCCAGGCCTCCCTGTCCATCACCAACTCCCAGAGTCCACACTAACCCATGTCCATCGAGTCGGTGATGCCATCCAGCCATCTCATCCTCTGTCGTCCCCTTCTCCTCCTGCCCTCAATCTTTCCCAGCTTCAGGATCTTTTCCAATGAGTCAGCTCTTCACATCAGGTGGAAGACTAAAAGGCAGTCAAAAAGAGGACCAGTAATCCCAAAGCACATTGCTGGGGGTGGGTAATGGGGCAGATCTTTGGTGTTTCTCTCCATCGCTCCTCAAATATCCTTTTCCTCCCAACTTTTAAACCTCTGTTTCCCAAATGAATTGTAAGTGCTCTCAACTTAGGGATGAAATTTATTTTTCAGCACTTGTTGTCTCTATTTTTAAATTTAGAAAGTGAATAAAATTTTTCTAATTCTTTTCTTAAAAAAACATTACTTTAAAATACATCAGTTCAGTTCAGTTCAGTCGCTCAGTCATGTCGAACTGTTTGTGACCCCATGAACCGCAGCATGCCAGGCCTCCCTGGCCATCACCGACTCCCGGAGTCCACCCAAACTCATGTCCATCGAGTCGGTGATGCAATCCAACCAACTCATCTTCTGTCGTCCCCTTCTCCTTCTGCCTTCAATCTTTCCCAGCATCAGGGTCTTTTCCAATGAGTCAGTTATTCACATCAGGTGGCCAAAGGATTGGAGTTTCAGCTTCAGCATCAGTCCTTCCAATGAACACCCAGGACTGATCTCCTTTAGGATGGACTGGTTGGATCTCCTTGCAGTCCAAGGGACTCTCAAGAGTCTTCTCCAACACCACAGTTCAAAAGCATCAATTCCTCAGTGCTCAGCTTTCTTTATAATCCAACTCTCACATCCATACATGACTAGTGAAAAAACCATAGCCTTGACTAGATGGATCTTTGTTGACAAAAGTAATGTCTTTGCTTTTTAATGCTGTCTAGGTTGGTCATAACGTTCCTTCCAAGGAGTAAGCATCTTTAATTTCATGACTGCACCATCTGCAGTGATTTTGGAGCCCCCAAAAAGAAAGTCAGCCACTGTTTCCCCATCTGTTTCCCATGAAGTGATGGGACCAGATGCTATGATCTTAGTTTTCTGAATGTTGAGCTTTAAGCCAACTTTTTCACTCTCCTCTTTCACTTTCATCAAGAGGCTTTTTAGTTCCTCTTCACTTTCTGCCATAAGGGTGGTGTCATCTGCATATCTAAAGTTATTGATATTTCTCCTGGCAATCTTGATTCCAGTGTGTGATTCATCCAGCCCAGCAATTCTCATGATGTAATCTGCATAAAAGTTAAATAAGCAGGGTGACAATATACAGCCTTGACATACTCCTTTTCCTATTTGGAATCAGTATGTTGTTCCCTGTCCAGTTTTAACTGTTGCTTCCTGACCTGCATACAGGTTTCTCAAGAGGTAGGTCAGGTGGTCTGGTATTCCCATCTCTTTAAGAAATTTCCATAGTTTATTGTGATCCACACAGACAAAGGCTTTGGCATAGTCAATAAAGCAGAAATAGAGGTTTTTCTGGAACTCTCTTGCTTTTTCAGTGATCCAGCAGATGTTGGCAATTTGATCTCCGGTTCCTCTGCCTTTTCTAAAACCAGCTTGAACATCTGGAAGTTCACGGTTCACATATTGCTGAAGTCTGGCTTGGAGAGTTTTGAGCATTACTTTGCTAGTGTGTGAGATGAATGCAATTATGCAGTGGTTTGAGCATTCTTTGGCATTGCCTTTCTTTGGGATTGGAATGAAAACTGATCTTTTCCATTCCTATGGCCACTGCTGAGTTTTCCGAATTTGCGGGCATATTGAGTGCAGCACTTTCACAGGATCATCTTTCAGGATTTGAAATAGGTCAACTGGAATTCCATCACTTCCACTAGCTTTGTTCATAGTGATGCTTCCTAAGGCCCACTTGACTTCACATTCCAAGATGTTTGACTCTAGGTGAGTGATCACACCATCAGGATTATCTGGGACATGAAGATTTTTTTTTGTATAGTTCTGTGTATTCTTGCCACCTCTTCTTAATATCTTCTGCTTCTGTGAGGTCCATGCCATTTCTGTCCTTTATTGAGCCCGTCTTTGCATGAAATATTCCCTTGGTATCTCTAATTTTCTTGAAGAGATCTCTAGTCTTTCCCATTTTATTGTTTTCCTCTATTTCTTTGCACTGATTGCTGAGGAAGGCTTTGTTATCTCCCCTTGCTATTTTTTTGAACTCTGCATCCAAATGGGTATATCTTTCCTTTTCTCCTTTGCTTTTTGCTTCTCTTCTTTTCACAGCTATTTGTAAGGCCTCCTTAGACATCCATTTTAGTTTTTTGCATTTCTTTTCCTTGGGGATGGTCTTGATTCCTGTCTCCTGTACAATGTCACGAACCTCCGTCCATAGTTCATCAGGCACTCTGTCTATCAGATCTAGTCCCTTAAATCTATTTCTCACTTCCACTGTATAATCATAAGGGATTTGACTTAGGTCATACCTGAAAGGTCTAGTGGTTTTCCCCACTTTCTTCAATTACATAGAGTTTCCCCAAAAATGATTTGCATGAGTCGGTGGTTTCAATAAGAAAAACCTCTTCCTGTGCAGTTCTTTTTAAAATCCTGGTGGATAGTTGGACGGAGCAAGGAAGAGCCTTTGCCACATTACACCCCCAGGTGCAGAGCACGTGTGGGGCCCAGGGGAGCGGGGAGTCTGTGGACCACATGGGAGTCAGGCTGCGTCCCATTCCATCAGGCTGGCTGGAGGCGGGCTCTTCCTTCTCTGAAAAAGGGCATGTCCATCCAGTTCACAAAGCTGGCCTTGAACGGGCTGCTAGAGGCCCCTGAACTGCTTACTGTAGCCATCCGACAGCTTCCTTCTGAGACCCTGGACGCACCTTGGGGACCCTGCACTTGCCCAGGCGCACTGGCACCTAGCAGAGTCATCGCGCTCATGGTATCAGGGTTCTCAAAGTCTAATCTGTTCTGAAGCGCAAAGCCCAGACCGCTGGGTCCAGGGCCCTAGTGAAAACCACTGCACCATCAGTCCCCATGAAATGAGCACTTGGTACCGAGGCAAGGACTGCATAAATAGGTCCACAGCGTCAAGCGTACAAACCACACTAAAGTCGCTGTAGTGTTAATACAAAAACTTAGTCTGTGTGCACTGCGTGTCAAATCTCACACTGGCCGAATGGGTCTACTTTCTTCTGTGGGACTGAGGCCAGGAGGTGGCCGGAGGCCTGACTCAGGGAGGCTCTGGTGTAACAGAGTCAGAGAAGTCCAGTTCAGCAGCATCACCTGGCAACACAGAAGCAGGAAACGACAAGTTGTGAGTGGGCCTGCCCAGAGAGGGTCTATGCATCAGAGGCGGGGCTCTGGGTTTGAGGCTGGAGTCACCAGGAAGAATTCCGTTTTATGACCACTTAAATCCTGGGCCTATCAGGTGAGGCCTGAGAGAAGAGTTCGGTTCAGTTCAAATGCTCAGTCATGTCGGCCTCTTTGTGACCCCATAGACTGCAGCATGCAAGGCTTCCTAGTCCAACACCAACTCCCAGAGCTTCTCAAGCTCATGTCCATCAAGTCAGGGATGCCATCCAACCATCTCATCCTTTGTCATCCCCTTCTCCTCTCATCTTCAATCTGTCCCAGCATCAGGGTCTTTTCAAAAGGGTCAGTTCTTCACATCAGGTGGGCAAAGTGTTGGAGCTTCAGCTTTAGCATCAGTCCTCAGGACTGCTTCCCTTTAGGATTGGCTGGTTGGACCTCCTTGCAGTCCAAGGGACTCTCAAGAGTCTTCTCCAACACCATAGTTCAAAAGCATAAATTCTTTGGTGCTCAGCTTTCTTTATGGTCCAACTCTCACATCCATTCATGACTACTGAAAAAACCATAGCTTTGACTAAACAGACCTTTGTTGGCAAAGTAATGTCTCTGCTTTTTAATATGCTACCTAGGTTTGTCATAGCTTTTCTTCCAAGGAGCAAGAGTCTTTTAATTTCATGGTTTCAGTCACCATCTGTAGTGATTTTGGAGCCCAAGAAAAGAAAGTCTCTCACTATTTCCATTGTTTCCCCATCTATTTGCCATGAAGTGGTGAGACCAGATGCCATGATCTTAGTTTTCTGAATGTTGAGTTTTAAGCCAGCTTTTTCACTCTCCTCTTTTACTTTCAAGAGGCTCTTTAGTTCCTCTTTGCTTTCTGCCACGAGGGTGGTGTCATCTGATATCTGAGGTTATTGATATTTCTCCTGGTAATCTTGATTTCAGCTTGTGCTTCACCCAGCCTGGCATTTCCCATGATGTACTCTGCATATAAGTTAATTAAGCAGGGTGACCATATACAGGCTTAACGTACTCCCTTCCTAGTTTGGAACCAGTCCATTGTTCCACGTCCAGTTCTAACTGTTGCTTCTTGACAGGTTTCTCAGGAGGCAGTAGTAAGGTGGTCTGGTATTCCCATCTCTTTAAGAATTTTCCAGTGTGCTGTGATTCACACAAAGGCTTTAGCATAGTGAATAAAGCAGAAGTAGATGTTTTTCTGGGATTCTCTTGCTTTTTCTATGATCCAGCGGATGTTGGCAATTTCATCTCTGATTCCTCTGCCCTTTCTAAATCCCACTTGAATATCTGCAAGTTCTCAGTTCACATACTGTTAAAGCGTAGCTTGGAGAATTTTGAGCATCACTTTGCTAGCGTGTGAGCTGAGTGCAATTGTGGGGTGGTTTGAGCATTCTTTGGCATTGCCTTTCTTTGGTTTGGAATGAAAACTGACCTTTTCCAGTCCTGTGGCCACTGCTGAGTTACAAGACTGCAGTAAAATGACCAGGGGTGCTTGCACCTCAGGAACAAGTCAGAAGCCTGGCCGTCAGGACGACAGAGCCAAATCTGAGTGCTGGTCCCATCCTCACAAAACCTAAATGTCACCAGAAGCCAGGCAGCTGCCCCAGCCTACAGAGGGCCTGAGTATGTGACAAGAAGGAGTGGGGCTGTATGCCAACAGGAGGGCCTACCTGCTCCAAAGGCACTCAACTGTAGAACTGTTTAAAAGACCCTGCTGGTTGGAACACCTTGACCTGCAGGGAGATTTCAGAAGCTGGGAGCCCAACAGTTATCCTGATGGACAGGATGCCATGAGATAGTACTCGGACAGGCTTGGATGGGCGATCTCAACAAGGGGTGCATTCTGGTTGGGTTCTGATCATGAAAACTTGTATTTTTCTTAACTACAACTCGATATCATTAACCTCTATCTTGGAGGTCCTGTGACTTAGGAATCTAGCGCTTCCTGTGTCCAGGTCACATGGGAGCAGGTTTTCTTCTGTCTCTCACTCAGTAGTCCAGTCAACCCGCCCACTGGGGGATCTGGGACACAGCCCAGGTATCTTTAAAGTTGCCCGTTAGTATTCATTTTTAAAATGCATGTGATCTGGGGGGGAACGGATACATGTATATGTATGACTGAGTTCCTTTACTGTCCCCCTGAAACTATCACAACATTGTTAATTGGCTATACTTCTTTAAAAAAAAAAAAATACATGTGAAATTTGCATGCTACCTCTAAGGCACAACTACTGTTTCCTACGTGTAAGTTAAAATTATGCTTTGATGCACCAGCTTTCTCCTGACCTGCCCAGCACTGGAGTGGACCGGTGTGCTCCCAGCGGCACGTGTAATCTTGTCAGCGGTACGTGGAACCACAGGATAGCCAGGCCAGCAGACTCCTGGAAGCTGGCCGGCCCTTGAGTCCAGGCCCACGCATCTCCCCTTCTCAATCCAGGTTCCAGCAACACTAAACTTTCCCCTTCTTACACAAACTAGTCCTTTTGCAAATGCTATTTATTTCCTTCTGTTTGCTGGGATGTCCTCTTCCCAGTGTCTCATGAAAGCTAAGAGTTCAATAATCAATAAATGATTATTTTCATTTTTTCAGTCTGTTTGGGTCCCAGTCTGTTCAGTCTCCCACAAAAGGAGCCTGTCTCTTAGGATGATTGGTTTAGCACCAAATTCAAAACAGTAATAGCATCTTCTGTGAAAGATTAAATTATGGCTTCAGTACAGAATACCCCCACCTTTTCACAGGATAAGCAAGGAGTTGAGAGTTTATGATCAGCCCCTTAACCAGGCTATTTCCTTGTAGGAAAGATTCTCATAAAGAAACTTAGTAGTAATTGGAAACTCTTGATGACATTCTGCATCACCAGAATGATTGTGTGTTTTTTTTTTTAAACTTCTCTTAGATTTAGCTCAAACAAGCAATGACTTAATAAGGCAAAAACATTCGGGAGGCAGTCACTAGAAACGGTGAATTAGGACCAGGATAATCAAATGTATTATATGTTCAAAAAGATTCACCTCCCGTTAATGTCACATAAGGATTTATGTCCCAGGAATTTTCTCCGGGAGGATTTTTAAGGCAATGAAAATACTCTGTATCATACTATAATGGTGGACACATGTCATGATACATTTGTCCAGACCCACAGAACATACAACAAGGAGCGTGAACCCTAGTGTAAACGATGGACTTCAGGGGAAATGATGTGTGCGTGCTGGTTCATTAGTTAGAAGAGATGCACCACTCTGGTGAGAGTTGTGATAGTGGAGGAAGTCGGGTGTATACAGGGGCAGGGGGTGTGTGAGAAATATCACTGCCTTCCTCTCAATTTTGCTGTGAACTTAAAACTGCTCTGAAAAATAAAGTATTTTTTAAAAAGGGTATTCTTTAAGTAAAAATGTAAATCAAAGTAAACCAAACCTGACTGTTAGCCTGCTACATGGAAAATGTTCTTCTGGCAGAGTCCCCTGCGTCCCAACTGCCCTTCCCAGCTTCATCCCTTCATGTCCTGGTGCTGAAGAGAGGCCAGCTCCCTGCCCTCCTCTGCAGGGGCATGGCCCGCACCTTGCCGGGCAGGTGAAGGAGGAAGACCAGGCTGGGCTCGCTGCCCCTCCCCTTCACCTGGGAGCAGGCGAGCTCTCTCCAGAAGAGGCACTGAGGATAACACTTATACCACGGGGGCCTTGTGCTGTTGACAAGGCCTGGGACCTGCAGATCCATGCAGAGTTGTAAACTGGGCTGTTACAAAAGGGGTCTGACAGCCCACAGCAGCAGAATCGCAGCACTGAACACCGGGAGAGGTTTCCTGGACTCTGAGAAGAGAATGCTGCCTTCTCCTGTCCCAGGCCCCGGGGGCACGCATGCCAACTGGACGTGAGTTAGCTGACCATGTCAGGATGACACAGCCCCGACACGTGAATGCTTCGCACCATTTATGAAGCTCCCTTTTGCCAAAGGGCATTGTCCTTTCAAAGACCTTCTCTCTACTTGTCTTCCAATTAGAGTGAGGGGACAGCATTCTCCTCGCAGGGACCCTGAGCAGTGCTGACAGCACCCTTCCTAAAAGGGCACCCACCAGAGCATCTTCCTTAAGAAAGTTCCAGAACACCTGTTCCCACGTCTCATCTAAGAACAGACTGGGAATTGTGTTTTTAAGTCCAAAGGAAACTTTAAAAAAAGAGAAAGAAAAATCACTGCCATATGCAGAATATGCCAGACTTCATGTACTAATGTGCTTTCCTTGTGAGAATCTTCCATGTTTAGAAATAGTGTGGTTAAGGTACTAACTATAAATTATAAATTTGCTTATCCTGCAAAAAGGTGGGCATGTTCTCTGATAAAATGGAAGAGAGAAATCACAACTGATAAACAACTAGGAGATCTGGTTTCAGCGCGGGTCAGGATGTGACTTTGGCCCGCTCTTACATTATTAAAGAGTAGGACACATAAAACCAATTCCTGCAGCAAGAAGCTGCCGCGTCAGCAAGTTACAAGCTGCTGAGGGAGCCCACAGGCTGCTGCAGGAAACCTTGGGAAGGGATAAGTATTTACTACTCAGAAAAGAGAAATCTATTTTAATACTTAATCTCTACGGCTGAACCCGCTCTCATAGCTGCATCGCAAAATGGCACCATGATAACTTCTACTTTGGAAGAAAATGAAAACTAAAGATAAAATTGGAAGAATATGTTCAGTTTGAAAACACTTTTCAAAATAGTGTTTTTAGTTTTCAAGCAGATATTCTATCTCTCCTTGTGCATTTATAAAACCAGACCTGTGTGTACTTTAAGACAGGATCTGTGAGTCCATTTTCTTTAAAAAAAATATGTAACTAGACTGATAGAAGTCATGGTTTCACATGTGTACCCTTATTCACAAACTCATTAAGTCGTACGCAGTCAACATGGCAACTTTTATAGGTTAATCATATTTCAATAAAGTGACTTGCTAAAATACAACTAGAAATTGAGCCCAAATATTAATATAAGAATGGTGAGTACCCCTAATACTTTCCTGATAAAACTCAGTTCAGTTCAGTCACTCAGTTGTGTCTGACTCTTTCTGACCCCATGAATCGCAGCACGCCAGGCCTCCCTGTCCATCACCAACTCCTGGAGCCTACTCAAACTCATGACCATTGAGTCGGTGATGCCATCCAGCCATCTCATCCTCTGTCATCCCCTTCTCTTCCCACCTTCAATCTTTCCCAGCATCAGGGTCTTTTCAAACGAGTCAGTTCTTCGCATCAGGTGGCCAAAATATTGGAGCTTCAGCTTCAACATCAGTCCTTCCAATGGACACCCAGGACTGATCTCCTTTGGGATGGACTGGTTGGATCTCCTTGCAGTCCAAGGGACTCTCAAGAGTTTCACCCAACACCACAGCTCAAAAGCATCAATTCTTCGGCACTCAGCTTTCTTTATAGTCCAACACTCATATCCATACATGACTACTGGAGAAACCATAGCCCCATAGCCTTGACTAGACAGACCTTTGTTGGCAAAGTAATGTCTCTGCTTTTAAATATCCTATCTAGGTTGGTCATAACTTTCCTTCCAAGGAGAAAGCGTCTTTTAATTTCATGGCTGCAGTCACAATCTGCAGTGATTTTGGAGCCCAAGAAAAGAAAGTCTGACACTGCTTCACCATCTATTTGCCATGAAGTGATGGGACCAGATGCCATGATCTTAGTTTTCTGAATGTTGAGCTTTAAGCCAGCTTTTTCACTCTCTTCTTTCACTTTCATCAAGAGGCTCTTTAGCTCTTTTTCGCTTTCTGCCATAAGGGTGGTATCATCTGCATACCTGAAGTTATTGATATTTCTCCCGGTAATCTTGATTCCAGCTTGTGCTTCCTCCAGCCCAGCGTTTCTCATGATGTACTCTGCATAGAAGTTAAATAAGCAGGGTGACAATATACAGCCTTGATGTACTCCTTTTCCTATTTGGAACCAGTCTGTTGTTTCATGTCCAGTTCTAACTGTTGCTTCTTGACCTGCATACAGATTTCTCAAGAGGCAGGTCAGGTCATCTCTTTAAGAATTTTCCACAGTTTGTGGTGATCCACACAGTTAAAGGCTTTGGCATAATCAATAAAGCAGAAATAGAGGTTTTTCTGGAACTCTGTTGCTTTTTCGATGATCTAACAGATGTTGGCAATTTGATCTCTGGTTCCTCTGCCTTTTCTAAAACCAGCTTGAACATCTGGAAGTTCACGGTTCACGTACTGTTGAAATCTGGCTTACATGCATCTAAATCTATGATAACATGGTCTGTTTCTCAAGTTTAAGTGAGAAAAGTATACTTAGGACAGAGATCACTCTGTAAAAGAAGAAACACAGACACTCCAGAAACCTGAAATTTTCTATCATGAACCTGCCCACAGGAACTCCTCCCCTCTATGAATGCTGGGCCACAGGAATCCAACGTGGGTCTTAACTTCTGGCTCCGGGGCCTTCTGCCAGGAGGCAGCCACAAGGAGCATGTCCTAGTGTCCCCCAATGGATGAAAAGCTGTTTTGCATCACCTCTTAGAGGTAAAGATGTTGTATCCTAGGAAAATATTAAGGCCAGGAGCAACGTTCCTCAAATTTTTGTGTACATGGTGCATAAAATAATTTTAAAAACCTGTGAACCCCTTTGCTCCAGTAAATCATTACCTGAAACTTTCTTTATAAAACTAAAGTAGTTGCAAAGGATGCAATTTCAAGTAGAATCAGAATAAGAATATCTTTACACAAAACTCTTCTATCACTCTTTTCAATGTATCGATGAGAATAAAAACACCCAGAGTGATGTGGTTATCCATTATCCATTTTTAAAATTCTCAAGCAAATGGTTTTTGAAGATTTAAATATTTTACATCATTTCTTACCTTCCTTGGTTTTCTAGAAATACAACTCCCATTCACTCCTGCTTCAGAATCATACAAAAATATTTTTGTGGTGAATGTCTTTATAATTGATCACTCTATCATATTCTACATAATAAAGTGTATAAACATTTAGATGGAATTGTTTCCTGTGATTTTGTTAAATTTTTAAATTACAGATTGAGCTAGTAACAGTAGTACAAAAATGATTAAACAATGTGATTATGATCTATTTTGATAAATATCAAACATCATATTAGAAATTCTATTAGCATTAAAAACTATTAAAATTCTATTAGTATCAATACTCCGGAATATTACAAATGCTTCAGTTGTATCTTTTACAACTGGGAAGGGATGGGAAGAAAAGTCAATCCGTGACCTTGGCTACAGGCACTTTGACAGGCAGATCAGGTCTAACCCTAACCCGAACCCTAAGCCTAATTTAGCTTGGGTGGTGGGTGTGACCTTGGCTACAGGCCCCTTGACAGGCAGATCAGCTCTCAATAAGGATTCAGGTGGAAATCGAGGGTTTGGAAATTGATTCCCTTCAATGCCAACTCCATGCATCACATTGTATCCCTTAATGTAAGCTTGCACTGTTTTCATTTGGAAAGTTGGTAAGTGGTTGCAATTACACCTCCAACAGTCTATAAGTGGGCCTGCGCACGGTCCCTCAGGGGGCTGCCCCCAGCTATGCTGTGTCAGGGCCCAGGAGGCCGGCACTGACCCGGGTGGTGGTCCCCTACCGGGAGTTGGCCTGTGGGCCTGAGACCGCCCTCCTCTCTGAGCCCGCCTCCAACAGGAGTGAGCTGTGCGGCCCCAAGGATCAGGGTGAGCGTGGTGAGCTCGCTGGCACCCAGCCCGGGGGGTGAGACCCTGCAGGTTGTTCCTAGGCCCAGATTTACACCCTGAGGCCTCATACGCTGCATTGCATCACCTCCCCTCGCTGGCCCCAGCCGGGCCCTCACCTCCCGTTGACCACACTTCTCTTCTCCAGCCCGCTGGGCAGCACGACGGTCATGGCCACCACCCCGCCGTCCAGCGAGTGCTTCCTGCTGAGCTGGTTCTGTGGGGGCCCGGGGGATGCTCTGCGAGGAGATCTCTGTCCGCTGTGCAAGTTGGGGGTGGCAGGCTTCCCAGGAGGCGGGGGAGCGCGAGCCTTCATCTTCCTCCTGGAAAGGTGACAAGAGCAAGGATAAGTGAGGTGACAGCTTCTGACCTGAAATCAACAAAGCTGTTGACAGCCAGCAGCTTCTAAGGACCCTTCCTCCTCATCGTTCATTCTTATAAGTATTTAGGGCCTTCTGGGTCACAGGAACTTTTAAAAATCAATATATTACAACGAGGACCTACTGTATAGCACGGGGACCTGTGTTCAATATCTTGTAATAACCTAAAACCAAAATAATCTGAAAAAGAATATATATGTGTGCATGCATAACTGAATCACTTTGCTGGACATTTGAAATCAAATATACTTCAATAAAAAAAATCAATATATTGGCACTCTTCAACACTAAGAGAAAATGGACAACCAGGAAAAGTGTAGAGCACATTTTTTAAATTGAAGTAGAATTTACAGCGCTGTGTTAATTTCAGCTGTACCAGCAAAGTGAGACTCAGTTATACATCTAATACATTCGTTTTCATCTTCTTTTCCATCATGGTGTATCACAGGATATTGAATACAGTTCCCTGTGTTACACAGTAGTTATCCATTCTCTATATAAAAGCTTACACATCTGCTCGTGCCAACCACCCACTCCATCCTTCCCCCACTCTCCTCCCCCTTGCCACCACCAGTCTGTTCCCTACGGAGAATTCATTTTGAAAGTACGCATTCCTGGAAAGAAACAGCCTAAACTGTGTTCCCCTCTTGGGATGGGTTGGTGCGGAAGAATCTGTTTGCATGAGTCCTTTCTGAACCATTGAGCGGGTCACAAATTCCAGCTAATTAAGGGGGCCTCCCAGCAGGTCTAGGTTGCTCTAGCTGAAATCACTGCCCCAGCTCCGGATCCATGACTAGCTGAAGATCTGGAACCTATGAGTCCATGATACTGAGGATGTGATGGGACTACATTAAGATGTAATAAATTATCCAGAAAACCCACCAGACTGACACCCACAGACACGGGCACTGTGGATGGAGGTGGCAGTTTTGAGGCAGGGGCTTCAATGATATTTTAATACCCACCCACTCCCCCTTGGTCTTCACCTTATTTCTGACTCTGCTTTAAATTCTTAATTCACCTTGTAGATTTTAAACATCTGGCAGTGAATCACCCACTCTGATGAACATGCTTGGGAATTTTTGTCTCCTCCAGATTATTCAAGGAAGGCAACTGACCTTACACAAAGTCTTATTTTATATATAAGTATATACTTACATATATTTATATATACTTTATACTTTTATATTTGTACTTATATATAAAATATATACATCAGTTCAGTTCAGTTGTTCAGTCGTGTCCGACTCTGCGACCCCACGGACCGCAGCACGCCAGGCCTCCCTGTCCATCACCAACTCCCAGAGTTTACTCAAACTCATGTCCATTGAGTCAGTGATGCCATCCAACCATCTCATCCTCTGTTGTCCCCTTCTCCTGCCTTCAATCTTTCCCAGCATCAAGGACTTTTCAAATGAGTCATCTCTTCGCATCAGGTGGCCAAACTATTGGAGTTTCAGCTTCAGCATCAGTCCTTCCAATGAACACCCAGGACTGATCTCCTTTAGGATGGACTGGTTGGATCTCCTTGGAGTCCAAGGGACTCTCAAGAGTCTTCTCCTACACCACAGTTCAAAAGCATCAATTCTTTGGCACTCAGCTTTCTTTATAGTCCAACTCTCACATCCATACATGACCACTGGAAAAACCATAACCTTGACTAGATGGACCTTTGTTGGCAAAATAATGTCTCTGCTTTTTAATATATACATATGTGTATGTATATGGGTCTTCCTAGGTGGCGCTAGTGGTAAAGAACTCAGCTGCCAATGCAGGAGACATAAGAGACATGGGCTTGATCCCTGGGTCAGGAAGATCCCCTAGAGGAGGGAATGGCAACCCACTCTGGTATTCTTGCCTGGAGAATCTCATGGACAAAGGAGCCTGGTGAGCTACAGGCCATGGAGTCACAAAGAGGCAGACACGACTGAACTTAGCATGCATGCATGCATGTGTGTATCTATGTATATGTATGTATACATGCATGTATATACATGTACACATTTATTCATATGCTCCCTACTTATATAGGGGATCTTCCTGACTCAGGGATTGAATCCAGGTCTCCTGCATTGCAGGCAGATTCTTTATCCATCTGAGCCACCAGGGAAGCCCTTCCTTATATAAAAGTTTTATTTTACATAGACCCTGGCTATTATATAGGAGCTGGCATTTACTCAGCCTCAGGACCTATGCTAACAATACCCTCAGGAAGCTCACTTTATTAAAAATATTTTGGAACTGAGACTACTGAGTGTCAGTTAGATCCAAGCTTCCCTGGAGGCCTGGGGAGGAGGTGTGTCTGGCTTCCAGGGCCTTGTCCCACCCACCCCGCTCTCCTCCCATCTGCCCTCCTCCAGACTCCAGATGGAGGAGCCATGAAGAGGCTACATGAGCCCTCAATTATTAGCTTCTCCTGCACAGCAATGTGCTGGGGCATTGTGTCTCAAAGCACCAGACATCAGAATTCCATTTCTAGATATTTATCCTAAAGAAACATTCCCACAAGAATGCATTGTGGGAGGTTCAAAGATGCTCAGTACAATTTACAATGGCAAACAAATGTAAGATGTTCTAACCACAGGTCAAAAAGAGGGAATTTCAATAAATGATAGTACAAAAACAATGTTATGCTGGTATTGGTTAAACATACTTTATTTTTAATTTTGTTTTACACTGGACTGTAGCTGATTTATAATGTGCTTCAGTCATACGTATGTCTGTTCTTTTTTCCTTTAGGTTATTAAGAAGAACTAACACTGCTATATAACCCAGGGAGCCCATCCTGGGGTTCCGTGACAACCTAGGGGTGGGGTGGGGCAGGGGCAGGAGGGAGACGCAAGAGGGAGGGCACATATCTATATCTGTAGCTATATCTATATTTGTTTAGTTGTGACTGACCGTGTTGTTGTGCAGTGGAAACCAACAGGACGCTGTAAAGCAACGGCGTGTGTGTACCCTCAGTCACTCAGTCGTGTCCGACTCTCTGTGACCCCACGGACTGTAGCCTGCCAGGCTCCTCTGTCCATGAGATTCTCCCGGCAAGAATACTAAAGTGGGTTGCCAGACCCTCCTTCAGGAGATCTTCCTCATCCAGGGATCGAAGCCATGTCTCCTGTATTGCAAGCAGGTTCTTTACTGCTGAGCCCCTGGGGAAGCTCACAAAGCAATTATCCTCCAATTAAAAAGAATACTGTCAAAATGACTATACTGTCTACAGATTCAATGCAGGCAATCTACATATTCAATGCAATTCCTATCAAGTTGCTAAGGGCATTTCCCACTGAACTAGAACAATAAATTTTAAAATGTGTATGGGGACACAAAAGACCATGAATAGCCACGGCAATTTTGAGAAAGATAAACAAGAGCTTGAGGAATCAGGCTTCCTGACTTTAGGCTATACTGCAGAGCTACAATAAACAAAACAGTGTGGGACTGGCACAAAAACAGAATTATAGATCAGTGGTACCGGGCAGCAAGCCCCGAAATGGACCCACACACCGATGGCCAGTGAATCTGCAACAAAAAAGGCAAGGGTAAACAATGAAGAAAAGACGGCCTCTTCAATAAATGGTGCTGGGGAAACTGGAGAAGTAAAGTGAAAGAATAAATATCCTTTAAACATATAAGTTGATGTTTGAAAATGTTCAGTACAGACTTTTAGGAAAACAAACTTTAGAATACTCTTTTGAGAAATACTGCTTATAAGAGAAATAAACATTATAGCAATAGACCATAAAACAGTCTAGAAAGACAAAGCAAAGAACGGCAACAATGGCATGCAGGTGACGGGTACCGTGACATTTGTTTTGCTATTTTCACTCCTATGCACTTCCTAATATTTTCTATAGCATCACTTCTCCATGTATTACTTGTAAAACAAAAGAGGTAATCTTAAAACGGGGAAAACAGCAATGGGGTTCGGATGAGGCCTCAAACCATCACTGTTCACATTACTGGTTAACACAAGCCTTAGGAGTGACGCTGGGTCTTGTCCTCTAACCTGACACGTAAATATAAATTAATTCTCTTTTTTATGTGAAAAAACCTTAGACCTACATCATGTTTTTATAATTTTTATGCTTTATTGCATTACATTTTTTTCCCTTTAAACTAAGTAGCAAATATATATTGCTCTGGCTTAAGGTCTGTGTGTAGTTAATTCACTTATTCCTCACAATAACACTCCAGGGAGGGACTACTATTCCTGTTTTATAGATATGAAGTACAGGCACATCTTTCTCAGATTACAGACAATTTGGTTTCAGAGCCTGAAAATTTAACCAGTGCATTCTTCAACCACTATTAGGAAGACCAGATATTGGGCCATTTTACAGATGGAAAAGTCAAGGCAGAGGATAGGCTATATAAAATAGATAAACAGCAAGGATATACTGTATAGCACAGGGAACTCTACTCAATATTTTGTAATAAGCAGGAGATCAACCCAATCAATCCTAAAGGAAATCAACCCTGAATATTCATTGGAAGGACGGACTGATGCTGAAGTTGAAGCTCCAGTACTTTGGCCACCTGATGTGAAGAACTGACTCACTGGAAAAGACCCTGATGCTGGGAAAGATTGAGGGCAGGGGAAGGGGACAACAGAGGATGAGATGGTTGGATGGTATCATTGACTCAATGGACATGAGTTTGAGCAAGCTCCGGGAGATGGTGAGGGACAGGGAAGCCTGGTGTGCTGCAGTCCATGGGGTCACAAAGAGTCAGACACGACTGAGCGACTGAACAACAACAGTAAGGGAAAATAATCAATGTCCACTGCTCCAGGTTTCCCCAAATAAATGATGTCCCCAATACCCTGAGTCAGCCTTTCCATCCCCATTTTCACCTCTTGCCACCCCCCAACCAAGCCTTCATCACCAAGGTCCGCACAAATGCAGTCTCTTCTTTCACCCCAATCTCCTGCCAGCCCATCCTTCATTCCACGAACATGCGCTGAGTGCAACCACAGGGACCTTCATCTCTCACGCCTTGCTCTGCACACAGCACCCTGACCGCACGATGACAGCTTCTCTCCATGGGCTGCACAGACGCCCAGAGAGGCTTCTACGGATCCAGCATGCCGTGGTGTGCATGTGTGTGAGCGCACATGTGAACACATGCAAGTTGGCCAACACTGAAAACACTAGGACATTTCAGGTGAACAAAATTAATTTCTCACTCTTTTCAAAAAAAAGCAGAAATCAAAGATCTGATTGGGGCCCGAACACCTTCAAACAAAGCCCATCTGAGTGTGTCCATCTGGATCCATAGACTTCAGGCTATCACATACCTATCCTGTGTGACATCCAAACCACAGCTTGAAAACCAGGGCTCTCCAAGTGTGACCGGGAGGAAGCCAATTCTGATTTCATGTTGGAAAGTGTTTCTTTGACTTGCTTTTTATTACTTTTATTACTATAATCATACTTAATGGCTTGCCTGGAGGACCCTGTCCCTCTGCTTGACTGTAAACTAAAGTGCCTTTGTTCAACTCATGGAGAGATAGTTTGTCCCTGCCTATCTGTTAGTAGGAGAGATTAACACACTCCTTCCAAAGGTGGGCCATTCCCTGGGAGATGTTTTGCAAGACTAAAGACCCTTTCATTTTACTTCCCCACTGCCTCTCCCTCTCTAGTCTGCCTTTTGACTTTAATTCCTCACTGCTCTTTCTCTCTGATCTATAAAAGAACCTGGCATCCAGACCCCAATAAGATGGTTATTTTGAGGTGCTAGCCTAACCATCTTCTCCGTCAGCTGGCTTTCCAAATAGTCTCTTCCTGGCCTCAACATCTCGTCTCTCGGATTCATCGGCCTGTCATGCAGCAAGCAGAGTGAGCTTGGATTCAGTATCACAGGCATCCTCAGTTCTGACCCCTCTGTGCTCTCCCCCACTCAGCTGCTGGGTCTCAGATCTCTGATCCTGGAAGCACAAACATCTCTGCTTGCCTCTGCCTCACCATCTGACTGGAGGTTTTGTTCCCTAGAAGACACAGCTCAAAACCCTGTCTCCCGAGAATCCTCCAGGCGCTCCTGACCTCCAGACACACACGGCTGAGTTCAGGGGTCTCTACCTGCCTGCAGAAGCACCTGGGAAGTTTAAAATGTGTTTTTACCTTTCACCGCGAACCAATCAAACCTGAGCCTCTCAGAGCTGGTTTATGTTACCAATCACAACATCTCTTGAGAACAGAGGCTCGTGTGTTAACTTGAAAATGGTATATGGTTTTACCTGCAAATTTGTATCATTTGATGAGAGCAGCTGATAGAAAAATATACAGTTAATATATATTAATTTGTTCATAACTTCATGAGTCTGTTTTTATTTCATAGAAATAACGTCTGCAGATTTTCAGAAGGGTACATGAAAAAGTTTCACACCAAGAGCAATGCCTGGGGTGAAGGCAGGACCCCACAGGGCTCCTGGGCCCGGCATCCTTTCTTTGTCCCCTGCTTCTCATTTGTAGGGAACAGACCCCAGCCTCTAAGACCTTTCCTGATTTCCGAAGGGCAGATTCAAACAGTTGCTAATCAGAGAAGGAAGGGAGGAAGGGGATACGGAGACACGAGAGGAACAGCCAAGAAACAACAGTGCAGCTGGGGCAGGTCCTGGTTCTACATCAGGGGACATATGTGACAATATCGTTGAGCTCTCTGTGAAACTAAGTTCCCCAACAGATGGAAGATGTTAGCATTTTCCACCCCAGAGAAGACCACCGAGGCCAGATTAAAGAAACCAGAGAAGCTCATCAAAAGACCGCCTGAAGCCAGATTAAAGGCGTGCACAGCCCGCACACACTCTGCGTCTGCAACCTTGCCCTTGAATCATCGCAATAGCGCTCCTCACCAAGTCCTCCCGGGTAGACACACACAGTTTTGTGGGGCACCGGCCTGCTGCGTCCCCCTCTGCCTGTGCGACCCCACAGACGGCAGCCCACCAGGCTGCGCTGTCCCTGGGATTCTCCAGACAAGAATTCTGGAGTGGGTTGCCACTTCCTTCTCCAATGCATGTGTATATATACATATAACTGAATCACTATGCTGTATGCCTGAAAGAAGCATGATATTGAAAATCAACTATGCTTCAACAGCAACGAAAAATAAATACAATAGAAATATACTTTGTCTCATGTGAGCCTCATATTCTAAAGGATAACATCTCCAGCTCTCATTTTATAGCTGAGGAAACCACGCTCAGATGGGTTCTAAATGCACAGGTTATCCCACAGATATTTGGGGAGTGCCTAAATGACTTCTGCAAGGTCACCAAGGAAGTGGAAGGGAGCAGAGGGTGGTTTCCTGTCTGCTTTGTCTGGAGCAGGGGCCCGGCGGCTGCAGGAAGACGTTCCAAGGTGAGAACACTGCCACGGATCCAGATGATCCCACAGCCAGCAGGGTCCCTGAGGACTCGGGAGAACAGGCGAGGAGTCAGGTGAGGGGGGCAGCATCTGGGCACACATCAGATGGAAAAGCAAGGCTGGAGGCAGCAGTGCCAGCTCCAGGGTCACAGCACGGGGGCTGAAGTGGAGGACAGGTAGGGTGGGAGAGGATGCCAGACAGAGAGCTCGTCAGGGAGGCAGTGGGCTCTGGGGTGGGGGGGCGCTGCACGGCAGCCAAAGTCCAGCATAAGGCTGCATGCGGGCCAGCAGAGGACACGCCGTCGGAGCTGGCCGGACACAGACTTCCGATGGGGCGAGTTCACGATGACAATGGCACAGCCGCAGTGCAAACGGGCAGAGGAAAGGCGTGACTCAAGGCATCGCTCAGGGCACTCTGGGGGCCTCTCTCTAGACCAGGTAACTCTGTAGTCCCAGCCACTGCAAAGTCCTACAAGTGGTGTCAGCACCTCTGTTCACCCTCACTCAGGGTGACTGGCCCTCACCTGGACATCAGGGCCGACCCAGCTCTGAGGCCACACCAGGAGGCAGCAGAAAAGAGCATCTCTTAGGTCGTTCTGAGTGTCCATCTGGATCTGGGCTATCTCAGCGGAGTCTCTGCTTCCCGGACCTCAGTTTCCAGGGGGGTAAACGGAAAGCTGGATAGGAAGACTTCCAGTTCTAATAGACCAAATCACAGAAAAGCATAGACCCGAACTACCACCATTATATAAAATTAAATTAAGTGGCACCCAGGATTAAAAAACAAAAAACAGAACATAAGTGATGGTGAGTGGAGAAATTAGAAGCCTTGTGCACTGCTGGCTGCAATGTAAACTGGGGAAGCCACTGTGTAAAACAGGCTGGAGGTTCTTCAAAAAATCAAAAATAGAACTAGCATATGACCAAGCAATCCCAGTTCTGGGTATATACCCCAAAATAATTGAAAATAAAAACTTGAAGAGATTATTTGCATACCCATGTTCAGAGCAACATTATTTACAATAACCAAAAGGTGAAAACAATTCAAGAGTCTATCAACAGATGAATGAATAAATGAATGAAATCTGAATTCATTAATAAATGAATGAAAATGAAAATGTGGCAAATACACATTATGGAATATTATCCAGCCTTTGAAAGGAAGTGAATTCTGACACATGTTAAAAGGTGAAGGTATCTTGAGGACATTATGCCAAGTGAATAATATACCAGTCAGGAGGACACAGATTGCATGATTCCACTTATGAAAGGAACACAGGCAGTCAAGTTCATAGAGACAGAAAGTAGAGTGGTGGTTACCAGGGGTTGGGGGGAGATGGGCAGTTTTACTTCATGGGTTTACAGAGTTTTTGTTTAACAGAGTTCCAGTTTGGTAGATGGTTCCAGATGAAGAAAAGTTCTGGAGATGATTGGCCAATCATGTGAATGCATTTAACACTCCTGAACTGCATGCTTACACACGGTCAAACAACGGTAAATTTCATGTTGTGTGACCGTATCACAATTTAATCATGACTGTTATCTCTGAACAAGACCAAATCTCATCATAATAAAATGAAGTTTTCATCCTCATCTTTGTGAGTCTTCCGGCCGAGACTCTTTCTTGGGCTCAGTCTCTGCCTCTCGTGTCCCTCTGCCCAAGAGAAGCTTCTCTGGCTGAGCGCACTGGAGGGCAAGGCAGAAGATGTAGGACCTGATGCAGGTGGGGGCTCACGGGCCCCTTAGAGGAAGCGAGGGAAGGGGAGAAGCTGGATCCACCCACGGGAGGGGGCCCTGCCGGGAGCAGGGGGCCAAGAAGGAGCTACAGCGATGAGACCTCTCCATGGCCTCCCCCTTGGACCTCCTCCATCCCAGAAGCAGCACAATATCTCAGGCTTGCGTGTTCAAGGGTGTGACCACGGGCCAGTTCAATAGCAGGAGCTGTCCAGGGGCACGGACCCCCCAGGCTCCTCTGACCATAAGCAGCATCTCCCCATACCACAGCACCACCAGCCTTCTCTGCCCAGCGAGGGCCCCTGATCTTCCCACAGGCTTCAGTGACCTTTGCTTGGTCCAGGGAAGCCAAGGTCACATCCAGTAGCTGGTTCCTCCCTGGAGAGTCTGTGCAGGTGCTGGGCAGCTGGGGCCGCCTGAGTCTGGAAGCAGATGGCAGTCAAAGGGCTGAGTTTTTGCCCCAGTCTGAGGACCCACCTGGAGCCGGGACTCAGGGCCTGGCCCCTCCTGGGTGCCCCCTGGGGGCTCTTCAGGGCCTGAGTCACTGAGCAAGCAACTTACCTTCCCAGCGCTCCCTCCAGGACAAGCAGCTGGGAGTGCCCGGGCAGGAAGGTCTTAGTAAATGAAAAAAAAAAAAAAAAAAAAAATTCTGGCATCTCAAACGTTATCAATCAGAGTTCCAAATGGTTATACCTTAAAACCATCACACAGTCATTGTCTAAACATCAGGACCAGGCTTGTGAGTTCCCACACCAGCGAGGATGCAGTCAGCCGGCTTTTACACTCAGAGCCCTGCAACATGAAGCAGGAGGCACAGATGCTCCCCCTAAAGCCAGACGGTCCTAGATGGTGTGGGCTGTGTCTGGACTCAGTCTGGATCAGTGAGTGCAAATCCCGGGGCCCGGTCCAGGCAGCTGAGTTAAAACCTAAGTCCCCGGGCCACAGCCGGCGCACAGCCAGGACGGAGGAGCCGGGCAGCAGGGCCGCAGCCTCAGAAGAGAAAGCCCACATGCCTCTCCACTCCCTGAGCTGTCCAAGGGGCTCTGCTCTGGGTCACTATCCGTGGATGGTGATGCTGACGCCAGCTCAGCTGAATGACGAGCCTGCAGGATCCCTGTCTGTGCACCCTGGCGGCGGCCTGGGCAGGAAGCAGGGCGAACGGCATCGCCTGAAAGGGGATTCCAAAGAGGAGCCAGGCACACCTGCTCCTCCTGGGCCTGGCCCACTGGTGAAGTCAGCTCGGGCTGAACAGACCTGTGGGTGCTGCAGGCAGGAGGGAGTCGCCCATCCCTCTCAAGAGTCTTTCCAAGCGTGATGTTTGCTTCCCGCTGGAAGAGGCAGGAAGTTGGACACAAGCTACCCTGGTTCTTGGGTCAGGTCACTTCCAGTGTCACCTGGTTCCTCCTGCCAGCAGCTGGAGGAGGCCTCTGCTCATCCCAAGGGAAAGAGCAGCTGGAGGCTGCCAGGTGCTCCCCATGAGAAGCAGCCCAGGAGCCCGGGGGTGCTCCAAAGGCCCTGCCCAGCCTCCCAAACCTGATGCTGGGCTGAGTCACCCCCCAGTGGGCCTCAGCTACAGTGAAGAATTCAGAGATCTGGGGATCACAGTTTCAAGGAAGCATCAAAGAAAGGGGACAGAAGAGCAGGATTTTAATAATGACATCACCAAACATCATTTTGCACACTTAGATTTAAGTTCTCCTATGAGCAATGCCATGTGTGTCTGGGAAGACATTCATCCACTGACAAATAGTTAGGGGCCCCATCACATCCCAGGGCCATCCTAAGATTGGCAGTTGCAGCTGGAAGTCACCCTCCACAAGCTCCACCTTGGCCCCCAAGGGTGGACAGCAGCTCACGAGACACAGAAAGAAGGATGGTAGAACCACAAGTGCAAGGAAGGTAAGATGTGCTCTACAAGGATTATACTCGTCTCTCCATTTAGACAGAGTTCACCATGCTTCTGGAAATGATTTGTGAGTGGTGTTAAGAAAAATCAGACAGAGGTGGCAAGAACAAGTGGGCATGAGGCTGTCCCCAGCAAGGAGGTTAATTTTGAGGGCACCAAGGTAGGGAGGGCTTGGGATGCAGGACCATTTCAGGAATCTGGCATGTGGTAAGGCGTGGGGATACGTACAGGCTGGGGTATGGAGGGCCTGAGGCGTATGGAGCAGGAGGACTTTGAGAATTTCCTATGAACGATGAGGAACAAAACAGACTCTGCCCACGAGGTGACTCACACGTGCACACACACACATGCACACCTGTGCACACACCCCACATGCATACCTGCACACACACCTGCACAAATACACCACACGCATACACATGTGCACACATGCATACACAGCTCTGAGGGGCAAGTTCACGAACAAGTGCAAATTTAAGGCAGCTGAGCATCAGATCAAAGGAGAAATTCCACTGCCACGAGAAACAACAGAGAGGAACAGGGGCTGGAAAGAATCGGGGCAGGAAGATCCACGTGAGCAGGACTGAAAGGAAGACAGCACGTTGCTAGAACAGCTCCATGTGGGCAAAGATTCTGCACGCCTGGCGTCAGCAGCCAGGCTGAGGTGGACAAGAGTGCTGGCTTCTCCGATGGAAACATGCTAAAGGCATGCAGACAGCTGTGCAGACAGTTCTGAGAAGATGTACTCAAAGGCAGCTGTGACCCTCCCCCTCCTCCACACCCCACCCGAAAGTGGGGGGTGTCCCGTCCCCAGCAGCCTCCAGTAGGGTCTGGGGGTGGATGCTGTATTTCCTTTTGTGCCCAGGTGTCTGTGAGCTGGGCTGGGGGAGGTAAAGGTGAGGACACGAAGGCAGAGGTGTGTGTGGGGGGATGGGGGTGGGGTGGGCGTGCGGTTGTGATGGCCAAGACTCCAGGTTCTGTACCTGTAGCCCAGGACCCACTCGGTAAGGACTCTGGGTCCTTAGATTCCCTTAGGAACCTCTGGGTTCTCTTAGGACAAAAGGGATCCAAGTCAAGCGCCTCCAAAGGGAGGTCAAACCAAGTCAAGTGCCTCCAAATTGCCACCTGGGAAGCCCTTAATTAGCTGTGTGCATTGTTAAACAGGCAATAAGGACTATTTCATTTAACTGCTTTTTAGTTTCATGTTTGGATACATTATGAAATCAACTGATCAAATTAATGGCATCTGGGGTTTTGCATTAAAAATAAAAGCAATAAGTCAGACAGAAAAAGACAAATATAGAATATCGCTTATGTATGGACTTAAAAAAAAAGGATACAAATGAAGTTATCTCAAAACAGAAATAGATTCACAGATACAGAAAACAAACTCTTGGTTACCAGGGTGAATGAGGGGGGAGAGGTAAATTGGAGATTGGGATCAGCAGATACAGACTGCTATATAAAAAATAGGTAACTAATAAGGATCTACTGTATAGCACAGGGGACTCTACTCAATACTCTGTAATGACCTATATTTTCTCTGATAGAAACATGCTAAAGGCATGCAGACAGACGTGCAGACAGTCCTGAGAATATCACCAGAGTGGATGTCAGAATATCGGAAAAGAAATATCGGAAAATAATCTACATAAGAGTGGGTATGGTGGCTCAGATGGTACAGTGTCTGCCCGCAAGGTAGGAGACCCGGGTCCAAACCCTGGGTCAGGAAGATCCCCTGGAGAAGGCACTGACAACCTACTTCAGTACTCTTGCCTGAAAAATCCCATGGACAGAGGAACCTGGTAGGCTACAGTCCATGGGGTCACAAAGAGTTGGACACGACTGAGGGACTTTTTCACTTTCACTTCTTTCATACATATATGTATAACTGATTCACTGGGCTACACACTTGCATTTTGAATCAACCATACTCCAATAAAAAATTTAAATAAATAAAAGCAATAATGAAGATGGTTTTGATGTAAAGGATGGTCATCCTTTCAAAGTCAAAAGCTTCATGGGACAATAAGAAACTGAAATACAAAGGTGTAACGTTTTACACCTAGATGGAATGTTGGCGGTTTCCGCCTAGTGTCATCAGCCACAGAACAAGAGTGAGAACCGGGATTCAGAGTGAAGGCTCAGGGCAGGCAGCCTGGTTCAGAGCCAGGCCCCTCTGCATCCCACATCCCTGCGGTGTCCCTGGCCCTGCTTCTTTCTTTATTCGACTCCACTCGGGAACCCACCTTGAGATTCAGGTTTCAGAGAAGAGACTGGGTCATGCCCAGGAAACAGCCTTGAAAAGGGTGGGCATGACCAAAGCAGTTGACCCGTTCTCTTTTGCAAATCTATTTCAGTAGTGGGTGGGGTTTCCCTTCTGTAAAACACATTCTATAGTTTTCTCAGGAAATCCAATGGAAGTTTAAACATATCAAGTGCCTGCGTGTGCAGAGCCCAGGCGAGTTCTGGGCATCAGTAAGAAGAGGGCCTGCTGCTAGCATCAACAGCATCCTTCTGTCTACCCTTTCAGGGACCAGGAAATTCCAGGAGAAAGTGGAATGCAGACATCAGACCCCAAAGATGACACTGAAAATAGGCTACTTGGACGGTTAGAAATGAGGGGAGAAAATACAAGGGAGGCAACCAGGGTAGGAAATAATGGTCTTCACAGCGGGCCTCCTTACCTGGAGCGACAGGGCAGAGACACACCGGGTCCCTCCTCCCACCCCCGCCAGGGGCAGGAACAGACACAGCCCTGCTAACAAGGCCCACCTTCCTGCTGGGACACAGGGAGAGCTGTTCTGGAAGGTTCAGGGAGGTCTGGATGGAATCCCAAGTAGACAGAACCCCTCTCCATCTGACTCCCATGGCCCTTCCCACCTCAGCCCTTCTTCCTTTGCTAGAGTCAGCACTCTATCATGTAACCCATCATGTAATGACAAGTCATGGTAGGTTCCATGTCCCTGCTTAACTGCCCCCAGCACTTCTCTTTGCACTTACTGGGGCCCCAAGCACGGCCGTCTCAGCTCCCCCAGCCTCGGGCCCGCCATCCCCCTGCATGCTCCCTTACATGCCCTCCTTTGCTACCCTGAATTGGCAAGCTCTCCCGTATCAAGGGCTTCACACATGCTGTTCCCTGCTGGAAATCCTGTTCCCTCTCCCCCAGATGCCCTCCCACCCTCCATGACTCAGCCTGGAAGGCGAGCTCCTATGAAAGGCCTTTCCCCCAATCCCTGCTGTGGCCCCATGGAATGTTCTCCAGCAGAGCATCGGGCCAGTTCATTTCACGGTGCTTCTCCCAGTCTACACTCGCAGGGTTTGGACCACAGGGTGTAGGACCAGCCAGAACTCTGCACTTTAACTCCTTCAGGTCAGGGACCGAGACTCCCCTGTTCCCAGCAGGGCAGTAACTGAGTGCCTAAGTGCTGCGTAAGTGAGTCAGCATCCCTCTGCTAGGATTCAGCTGCCATGCTGCTGCCCAGCTGTGTGGGCATCTAAGAGAAGGTGACCATTCGGAAACCCAGAAGGCAGCAGGGCCCTGCTGGGGGTAGACTGGATGGTGCCAGAGGCCAGGGAGCCCTCCCCACCTGCCGGCAACACTCCCACGGCTCTGAGCCCAGCAGTCGCTGGATTTTAGCTCTTAGTTTCTGAGCATGTACAAGCCCACTGGGTCCCAAGCACTTTGCATGCATTCAGTTCTCACAAGGGCACAGGCAGGGTTTCCCTCCCTGCTGTACAGACGGGAAGACTGAGGAGCGGACAGGCAAGGGATTCTCTTGGGATCACACTGCTGGGAGGCCCTCCGGAGCCACTATGCACCTCTGCCCCCTCCCTAAGTGTCTCCTGGCAACAAAGAACCCCAGGTATCCAGTAGCCGGTGCTGAAGTGTCCAGGCTCTGCCAGACGGTGGGCATCCTGCCGGGGCAGCTGCAATGAGGGCATGCGTCAGGAGGCCCCTCTGGTGAAGGTACCTGGCACAGTCTGCTGTGACGTGGGGTCCGGACAAGCCTTGTCTAATGCAGTCAGAGCCCCAGGGACGTTCTTCAGTGCTGAGTTTACATGAATCACAAATATGCTCAACACTCCCGTGGAACAGGGGGAGAGGCAGGGTCCCGGGGAGGTGAGGGCAGGAGGCCCTGGGTCAGCCTGCTGGGCTCTCAGCATCTTTGGAATCAGGACAGGACTCCTTTGAGCATCTGATGAGGGCAAAGATGCACGGAGACACCTTCACGTATGTGCACACGGTTTCCGCAAACTGCTGTGAGTGACGGGGACCCCGGGTGGGATCCCTGTGATGTCTTCCCTCTGATCCCAGTGAGCCTCCCATGATAACGGCCCTATGCCTCTGGGACAAGAATCCCTTTAATAAAGAGGAGTGAGGACAGTCCCTCTGATGCTTTCCTCTGTGTGTGTGTGTTCAGTTGCTCAGTCTTGTCCGACTTTTTGAGGTCCCGTGGATTCATGGGGAGTCTGCCCATGGAATTTTCTCTGCCCATGGAGTTTTCCAGGCAAGAATATTGGAGTGGGGTGCCATTTCCTACTCCATTTCCTACCATCTTTGCCTTTGAAAACAAAACTCAGGACAAGAGAAACATTCCACGAGGATCCCTATAACTACACCCATGAAACTCAAATTAAGAGGCATCTTCAAGCTGCAGCTTGAAGGAGAAAGATGATATAAAGAGAGGAGCACCCATGTCCCAAAAAACAGAGGGAAGTGGGCTTTTCATAAAAACACTGCTTTTCAGGGCCACGGAGAGACATCGTCCTTTGGAATTCTGCCCCAGAACAGCCTTTCACAGCTGCAGAGCATCTCCAGCCTCAGTGATTCTCTTTGGAGTCAGAAAGAGGTGAATTCAAATCTGGTAATGATATCTCCATCTGTGCGTCCTCCAGCAAACAACTCGGTCTGGGCAAGTACTGCAACTTGTCAGCCTCAGTTTCCCCAGGAGTCAAATGCAGAATGCTTTCCGTGTTTACTATGGGGTTCCCATGAGGATTAAAGGAGATGACTCATGAAGCTCCTTACAGGGCACTTGGCGTCCACAGTGGTCATATCGGCTTTTACTGTCATTCTTTGGGGCATAAACAGAAGCAAGCCTCCTGTCTCCATGAGGGCAGAGGAGAAGCTAACTCCTGCAGATGCCCAGCGAAAGCTCATTGGTGCAGCAGATACATTCAAAACCAACCAAGAAACCCTACTCACAATAGACTTTCACCACTGTGACCTGGGGTTGAAGGAGCTTTCAGTAATTGAACATGAAATGATTAGCTTTCTTGATGGGGTTCTCCAAGACACAATAGCAAAAGCTATCCATAACACACAGCAAACTCACCCTGTGGGCCGTGTGCATGGGAATGTGGCTATCTCAGCACACATCAAGTTCATATTCAAAGAGGAACATTTGAGAGCCAAGTCCCACAGCTATTACCCAACTTCCAGTAAGTTAAGAAAGAGCTCATGGGTGTGGATCACTTAGCTGTCGGCAAAGACGTCTGGATGAAGTTGAGCAGAGCAGCTCCTGCTCCAAGGATCAGATAAAGACTTACTGCATTCTGAACGTTTATAGGAAAAGGATCCCTCCTTCCAAAAAATAGGCTGCACTAATTCACTGCAGTTTGAACATTCTTATCAAATGAAAGGAAACAGACCAGAGGCGAAAACGTACTGGTTCCCAAACCACCTGGCGATGTCTGCCTTCACCTGGAGACCTCGCTTTGCCCCTTTTCAAGGAGCAGGGGCACCTTAGCTCCCAGCCGACGCAGGCCCAGCTCTCAAGGCAAGCCTGCCCCTGGAATTTCCCTGGATGGGAGCTTGGAGGCGAAGCAGAACCGTGAGAACACACAGAGGTCTCTGACCCAACCAGCCTGTGACTTATTAATAAAGATGCCACCCGATGCAAGGCTTCCTACCAAACAAGCCTGAGTGCTTCACCCGCCGGCTGAGATATTCCCACTGCACGCCCTGCCAGGAACAAAACTGCAATTCACCTTGGCTCACTTGGTCAAAAGCTCAGACCTTCTAATCCTAATCCAGGAAAAAAAAAAAAAAAAAAAACAACCTGCCAAGGACGCACGATCAGAGAGAAAGAGCAGTGCTGGGTCTTCAGCGAGGCTGTCCAGCAGGTCCTCGCTTTTTTCTGACAAAGCGCGCCCACCACCTCTTTGGAGTTGCCGGTGTGGACATCACAGCCGGTCCCTCAGGTGGAAGTGTAACTACGCTTCGAGAGGCAAGTCAGACCTTCACCAAAGCTAACCGACCTTGTGCAACCAGGCACTCGCTGAATTTGCCCAAAGCAACTCCTGCCATCTCCCAGGCACGATTCATCACCTTCTTGGGCTAACGAGACTATTTTTTCTTTGCCTCAAAAGCTTGGTGATCAGAGAGCTGCTGTGTTCCTACATCAGTAGTGAGGCTTCCCAGGGTTGAAGGCCATACTGTTTCTGCCAAACATCACCATCCCAGGACGACAGACAAGGCTGCCAAACTGATAAGGTGGCAGACAGACATGCCCACGAGGCTGCAGTACCCTAGGCTTGCATCCAAGTCAAGGGCCAGAGGGTCCCAGGGAGGGCGTGGCAGACTGGGATGAAGGGATCCGCTGCCAGAACAACACCCTCCCCACTGTAAGACCCCACAGTCTCTCTGCCCGAGTTGCAATGTCACCTGGGTTTCCTGCTTCCCGGCAGGCAGCTCCTGGAGTTCTGGTTGACCTCCCTGCCCCATGGGGAGACATGGCCAGCCTAGCACAGCCCCAAGGAAGCAAGGAGTGTGCTGGCCCCTAGGACCACTCCCCCCCCCCACCCCGCCAAGTAAGATGCCAGTGTCCTCCAAGCCTCCTCACTGCAGAGTCCACATCCACGCCCTGCCACCACCTTACTCCCACCATCTCCAGAGACTGTGCAGGTCTGCTGGTTTCTAGACCATTACAAGCCCAACAGAGAGCTCCTCCATGCATCACTGCCTCCGCGCCTCTCCATTTCAACCAGCGCGTCACTATTTTCCACTGCACTGTCATCTCCTCCCCTCTTCTCCCCTTCCTCCTCCTTCTCCTCGCTCCTCATTCTTCGATCCCTCCTCTTCCTCTTCCAAAGGCCGCTCCGAGTTCCACCTCCACTGTTCTCCATCTGTCTCCTGTCCCATCCTTCCTGGGGCCGCTGTCCCCTCGTGGTCAGACTACAGTCATCCCTCTTACCGCAGATGCTAAGTGATGTCCTCTTCCTGCTCACCCCCTCCTGAGTCCCGTCTCCAGAGCCGAGGTGACTCTTCCTCAGGACCACTCCATCCAACCATCCCCTGGTGAAACTGCTCCGTGGTCCCCCCGCCTGCTGAGTGAACCCCAGACTTCTCCACCGCGCTGCCTCCATCCAGGGCTGCGTCTGCCCCACTCCAGGTCAGCCAGGCTGGGGTCACCTGCACACAGCCCGGGTGCCTCCGTCCGGACGGTCCCACCACGAGTGCCCGGTCAGTGAGCGCAGGAGTGAGGTCCTGCGGGCCTGGGCCAGGGGAGGGGTGGGGGTCACAGGGTGAGGGGGACGCGGGACCCGGAGGAGTGACAGGGAGGGCTCACACACCACCGTTCACCACGCGACCGGTAGACCATGCACTCAGCCTCCTGCACCGGAAACAGGGAGAACAGGCTCCCGCAAAGAGGCAGTGGCTTGCCCTTCTCAACGCCAGCACCGCGGGATGGGGCCATCCTGTCCTCACACAGGGACGAGGGCCCGCCCTCTGGCCCCCTGCGGGTCCCGGTGCAGAGGAAGCCCCACCTGCCTCCCCCAGCACATCACAGCGAAGACCAGAGGTCAACAGGCAACAAAGGGCCTCCACTGCCCACGAGGACCCCACTGTGCCCCCCATGGTGCCTGGCTATCTGCCCCCAGACCAGAGAGGCACCCACCGGGCTGGGCTGGGGGGCAGAGCACGTGGAGCTGTGGGAATACAGGCCCGGGGCTGCTCAGAGTGCAGGAGGGGGGTCCCTGGAGCTGGGGAAGCTCAGGAACCAAACATGATGCCTGTTTGCTGTCTCGAAAGATTGGGAGGGGGGCTGGCTGGAGCTACCAGCAGGGGCAACAGAGAGGGTCAGCAGAGGCCGACCTGCAGGCCCACCGGCCCAGGCCCGTGGACTGGACCCGCGGTTCTGAGGAGGCTTGGCGGCCCAGAGGCCTGGGAGGAGCCTGTCCACGAAGGCCGCCCACCAGGGCTGGGGCTGAAAATGCTGCGGGCTCCCAGAGCAGGAGCTGAAGAGCCACGTCCCTGGACGTTCACAGATGGACCCCATGGTGGGACAGGGCATCTGGGTGCCTCCTGCTCCCGAGGGCTCGTGGGCCTGGCAGCGAGGACAGGGTGCAAAGCATGCATGAGGGACCAGTGCCGGCTCTTTCCCCTCCTGTCTGCCCCCCCACACGGGCCACAGAGGCAGCACCGCGCCCAGGGAGCCTGGCAGGGCAGCAGACACCCCCCAGCAGCATCATAGAGAGTGGGGAGGCCGGGGGTGAAGGGGTATGAAACTGAACTCCTTATCATCTGAGAAATGAGACTGTTCTGGTGGATGACAAGGACCAAGGGTGATGGGACCTGCCTGAAACACAGTCTAGAATGAGGAGGTGGCAGAGACCTGGTGTGCACTGGGTGATGGGAACAGTGACACCCCCGGGTCCAACCATCCCACAAACAGGCTGCACATCCTCATCTTCATCGCTTTCTTCGTAAAAAAAAATGCAAATGGGTCAAAAATGAGAACAAGGGAGGAGTGAAAGAGAAAGGCAAGGGGCATCACAGAAACCTGGCTCCCCTCTCTCCCTTTCTACAGAGGAGAGCAGGGCAGAGGGCAGGAGTTGGAGTCCACCGGCTCCGCTCAGCTGTGGTCCTGGCAGCACCAGGGAGGAGCCGCACTGGGGTCTGGAGCCCGCAGAGCCCCGTGCAGCCTGGCACCGCTCAGCGCGTCCCCACACCGAGGTCTGGAGGCGTGCCTCCTTATTTCCCAAAGAAAACAACCAGCAGAGGTTCTTATGACTTTCTCCTACACGCTCATTAAATGTCTTTCTGGGCTGTCTGGCTATTAGTAGCCATAACCTGTGAAACTGACCAGGAGGCTGTGTGCAAGTTCACTGATTAAGGAGATTTGTAACAGATAATTACAGAGATGACCAGGAGCAAATTACACAGCACGTCACCATGGAAACCTCAAATAGTCTGTTACACAAGAGCTTCCAAATTCAGCTACTGAATATGCAGAATGAACGTTTACAAACATTAGTTAAGAAAAAACTCTTTATGGCTTAAGAACATTCGGCAGATTACACGGAACATCAAATTACCTGCAGTGACAGAAAACCACTTGATCTCACACCAGCCTCCAACACATGCTGGTAAAATTAGCATCAATTTTATCTCAAAAGACCTGTGACGAACGAAACCTATAGTTTTCCTCTGGATTCACTAACGGAATTGGCAAGGGGCAAGGAATACCAACACGCCTGCCGTGGAAGGCAGACAGTGATTGGCTTTCAGCAAGCCACACAGTATGTTTTTCTTTCCTTCAGTGGGAAAAAAAGCAGGACGGTATTAAGTTCCTCCCAGTAAAGTGTGAAAAGAACAAAGAGCGAAACTGAGTGGGAATCCCGAGATAAAAACAGCAGAGCAAGAAGTGAGCTGGGACACCACTCACTGAAATGCATTCCGCGACTTGCTGATAAGCCTGCTCCATTTCGACTTACTTTTGTAAATAACTGAAAAGCAGTGAAATCTGACAAGCCAGCTTTCAGCACAGCCAGTAATTGACTGCGATGGGATAGAGCCCTCAGAATTTCTCAGGAAAATGAATCCCTTCACTGGACACCAATAAGTCACGAACCACAGTTTCGATGCCCCTCACCTGAGGTCTCCCAGAGAACATCTCATTTCTGGACCTGAGTCTGCACTACTTCATTATCAACAGGAGTTTCCTGCCAACAAGCTGCAGATTTGCTATAAAAACCTTTAAAGCATGTATCTTCTACCTCAGATGTAGTCACCTTGTAATCTTCTGTCTGCCTTTTAAACAGACTCCTCACTGCCTACAATGCAAGGAAATAGCACTTTCTTTAGGCTGGCATTATTTTATTTCCAGAAACACCTTCAGTTAAGATAGCAGAGAACGAAGACAGTAAAACACAGGCAGGGATAGAGGCTGAGGGTCATTCTCCTTCAACAGGGAGCTTTCCTGGGCTCGGAGCTAAGTGCTGGGTGCCTTTAATTCTCCTTTGAAAATGTGACACTTGATAACCTTCCTGTGAACTGTTTCTCAAAATAGGGCCTGGGCCCCGCAGCCGATCCCCAGGCCGGGAAACCCGAGCTGGGAGCCTCCTCGCTCGCTCTGCTGGATCGGCCCATCCTGGGCTGTGTGGCTGTCACCTTCAGACCTGCCACTGGGCACAGAGCTGAGGGCCAGCCCAGTCTGCCCCCCAAGCACCCTGACACCCCGAGTTCAAATCAGAGACCGTGGGGAAGCGTCATGCTTGTGAAACAGAGGGCGGGACGGTCTGTCCACCTGGCCCCGGCCGAGGGCCCGCAGAGTCTCGTTCACTCTTGGAAAGGGAATGGGGGTGGGCAGCATCCTCTCTTATGTCACTGGACTAGCCCACCACCTTCCCACTCCTCCTGCCTCCGAGGGCATCTGTCTTGGTCCTGCCTTTAGCCCCCACCCCAAACAGCAGATCAAAAAGCTGAAGTGGACATCAGAAATTTTACTGCAAGTCTGTGATTTCCAGGGAGCAATCATATCCCCTCAACCCAAAGCCAAGGGCTTGAAAGGGAGTCTTTGATGCTTTGCCTCACAAAGCTGTCCCTCTGCCCACCACCCAGGACTGCTCCCAGGCTCCCAAACCACTGGCCCAGGGGCAGAGTCTGGTTGGAGGGCCTGCCAACTGGGAGCCCCTCTTTAAGAGAGAGAACGGACAGCACATTACAAAAGGAGATCACAGCCAAACACGGGCGGCCCTGACAGTCCAGCCCTCAGGGTCCGCAGGGACGAGGGCAGGCTGGCCACCCAGCCCCGGGATGCCAGCACCCCTGCTTTGAGCTCTGTTGGCCACCCTCCCGACTCACCCTCCCAGCCAGAGCACTTCAGCTAGCTGAACAAGAAGGGTTTGACTTCCTAAGCATCATGAGAAAAATGCAGCAGAAACTCAGATATCTCCCCAAACAGGAACTGCCGTCTCCAGCAGGCGAGGACCTCCCTCAAGCAAGCAGAGCCTACTCTGCTCAATACTCTGCTTGATTTTTCTTCCAAGAGAAAAAGAGGGGCCGTTCCTGAAACCCAAGCTTCCAACATGCCAGGTCATCCACAGTAACCTCTCGGGACTCACCCTCCTGCTGGGTGGGGCGCAGGGCGGAGGGGGCCGCCTCCGGGGAGGGGCACAGCAGTGCCTGGTGGAGGGCTGCCCTCCCAGTGAGCAGGGTGGGAAACGACCCTTCTGCATTAAGCAGCTGAGGACTGACAGCTGACACGCTGCTGGGTCACATTAGCCCACAGCAGATGCGAACGTGAAGCCCCCGAGTGAACCTCAGTTCAGACAGCACCCCACAGAGGAGTGTGGGTGCTGGGGTGTGGGTCACTGGGTCCCAGGTGGGCGCCACACCAGCTGTCCCCCTGCAGCTCGGATTCCTCCCTGGAGAGAGGACCAGGGCTGTCTCCCCGCAGTGAGGGGCGCAGTGAGCAAGGCACCTGGCATGCGGTGTGTTCAGGATACAAGCCCACCTTGCAGCTGTCTCTTCCTCCAGCCGCACGGCAGCCAGCCCCCAGGCGGGACTTGCTTCCAGACTCAGGGAGGCGGTGGCTCCCTCCTGAAGGCTGAGCTCTCCAGGGATGTGCTGGGCTGGGACCACTTCACTCCGTCCATGGGGCTGGCGCTGAGGCTTCCCCCAGCTCCCCAGCTGGCCTGCCCGTAGCTACTCCTAGCTGGCTCAGTGAGCAGCCCTGCCCATCCTCCCACCCCCAGTTCTGACAACCCTGAGTCCTTGCCCATTGCTTCCTTCAAATAAAAACAGAAGTGAAGAAGCAAAAGGCTCAGGTTGGTGCCTGGAACCTCCCCTCGGGTTGAACATCCACCATCCAATCCCACAGCCTGGTCTACCCAGCTCTCAGCAAAGCAATTGGGAACGTGTTGATGACTCTTAAAACTTACCATGCTTTTCAGCTTGACTCTGACCTATTAATAAGAAAATGATTTTAAACAAAACTGCACACTTCTCTACGATTTGCCTATGGTGTTTCCTCCCTACATTGAACAGAAAGTTACACTGAAAATTTACAAGAAACACCTAAAAGTGCAACTAGCAATACTGTTGAAAAATAAACTCAGCCAAGATGCATCAGCTGAATTTACTGTTGGGCTTTGCTGATGTCAATACACATAAACCAAATTGAGATCAATTAATTCCCTTTATCCATCTTTTTTTAGCATAAAATAGAAAAGGTTACAGTAACAAGTTATGCTGTGTGTGTGTGTGTGTGTGTGTGCACACACTTATTCAGTTGTGCCCAACTCTTTGTGATCTCATGGACTATAGCCCGCCAAGCTCCTCTGCCCTATACTGGCTCAATTCTGTTACTAGCTTTTGAAATCTGAATATGGTATCACCAAAAATACAGAATCACCATTATATTCTGGGACACCGGGGAAAAGCAGTAACTTTCAAGTGGAATAGTCTAAAGAGTTGCCATTATTTCACAAACATTAACATGTTAGCAAAGAAAACAAAAATGTATCAGAATAAAGCAATATTTACATGGTGTTTTAGATAACTGACCAGGTCCCCAAGGAGGATTTAAGTCCTCAAAGCTTCGAGGGTCATCCTCTGTTTCAAAGCTGTTGGTGGTCTGCTGAGACCTGGCCGCCAGTCCTGGGCAGGTGGATGATGTCACAGGGGCCTTTGTTGACACTTCAGGCTGCCAGGCTATCCCCATCTGTGGCACTTCCCTCCAGGACCACCGGGCAGTGAGGCAGGAGGAAGAACTTCCACCCACCCAAGTGGGCGCCGAGCTGACAGTGGACAGTGCCCAGGACGGACTCCAGGCCCTGTTCCCTGCCCAGGCTGGGGGACAGACTTCCTGGTGAGGTCAGAGTCTGCACAGCCGGCTCTGAGAGCCTCCCTGGACACCCCGAGGCCTGCACGGCCCTGGTTTCATGTCATTGGTATAGGTCTGGTCACCTAGCATGTACACGGAAGCCATGTGACTATCGCTCCGGTTTGGTAAGTTTCGGGTGGTGAGAGTCCTTTCTGAGGAGCAGGGAGAGTTGGACCTCACTGTGGTCCTTCCCCTTCAGCCCCCTCCCAAGCCCGGCCTTGGCAGAAAAGACCCTGCCTTTTCTGGGTTTTTTCTAAGATGGCCTCAGCACACATGTCTTCCCAGGAAAGCCACTTTAACAACAGAGGGTGGATTTCTCAGCATCCCTGTCGAAGCCTATGGCATCTCAGGGCAGATGAGCTGCCACCTACACCAGGGTCACCCTTTGCCCACCAGCTCTGACAAAGGCATAGCCTCCAACTCAGCTTTCCTGGAGCTTTCTTATCCTTGCGGAAAAATGCTTGGTTTCTTTTTATAAGAGCAGGACACCCAGCAAATGCTGGAGGCTGGCAGGCTGACATGGCCAGAGGTCCTGCCCCCCCCCCCCCCCCCCCCCCCCGGTTGCAGAGGCAGAGCAAGAGAAGAAGCTGTGGACACCCTCTGGTGTCACATGCATGCAGTATCTCTCCGCAAACTGAAACAGTGTATCTGTTAAGTTAAAACAAAGGAAAAGAATATCTGGGCTTTAAATACACACCAACCAAGGCTTCTACTCAAGGCTCCAGTTTGGGTTGCCTCCAGCAGACCCCCAGCCCCCCACCCACCATGCTCCAGTCCAGGACCTTGAATTTGTGGACTATCACTCATCACCACGTTTTCCGCTACAGAGAACTCTCCCCTCTTATCTGCTGGCCTCTCTGCCTCGTCCCTAAAGACCCAGCTCAGGAAATCCTTCACCCAGGAAGGACACCCAGTAGAAGGAGCCACACCTCCACCTGGCCACCTTCCATCTTGGGGTGCCCCTTCCTGGGGTTGCCTCCAACTGTTAATTTTGTAGGCACATGCTCTTTATTAAAAATTAAGGCATATATGGGACTTTCCTGGTGGCCCAGTGGCTAAGATGCCACACTCCTAATGCAGGGGTCCAGGTTAGATCCATGGTCAAGAATTAGATCCCACAGGCCACAACTAAGAGCCGGCACAGTCAAATAATAGACTAAACAAACATACAGCTTTAAAAAGCTGACTTATATGAACTTATGATAAATAAACTGCATTAGAAATAAGGGTAAGAAGCAATCCGCACTTATCCCCCCAGTTATTCAGTCATCTCTGCCATCGAGGTTGTTTACAGAACTGTAGCCTGCGCATGGCGGGCCCTGACTCTGCCTTCAGACCCGTGTGGGTAGCTGCTCATGGCCAGGCTGTCTTGTCGTCACAGCAGAAAATAGGCAAATGCAGGTTGTACTTTGCTCCTTAACTGACGGGCCAGGTCGGGGTGAGCAAGCATGCTCCATAAGCAGCCAGGGGGTGTTTGGGGCTCTGTGGGCCATTTAGTCTCTGCTGCAATGACTCCCCTGACTTCAGAGCATGAGAACCGTGTGGAAATGAATGACTTGTGTTCCCAAAAAGTTTCCTTTATAGACACTGAGCTTTGAATTTCAGGTATTTTTCATATGTCACAAAATATTAGTCTCCTATTGTTTTTTTAAAACTCACTGAAAATTTAACAAACATTCTTAGACGTAGGCTGTACCAAAATGGGATCCAGCCTGTGGGCCACAGTTTGCCAACCCCTGGCCTAGACTTCAGATAATGACGGATAAGATCTTCATGATGCAGATCAGAAAAAAGAGTGCCATGTGAGTACCCGTCACACCGAACAGCATAACAGGTCAAGGAAAGATTCTGATAGAATTCATTCATTTGATCCAATTCAGCAAGGAAGTCTCACAGAATTGGAAACTTGTGAGGAAAATCTGAAATGTCAGTATTCACTTTTTCATCTTTATCTTGCTTGCTGGAAATGAAAGTGTCCATTGACATCACTCAGAAGTGTCTGCCAGCACAACCACGAAGTGCCCGTGGGTTCACGGGTTCTCCACAAATTAACCAAAGGACCTTGATCTCTCTATGCACACAGCTTCTCAGTTGTATTTCCACAACCTGTGATGTGCATTTTAAGTCACTGTTTCCTGCTCAAGGATGCAGAGAAATAACCCAATTTCCTATTTTAAAAATAATATTGCATTAAAAAAACCTCAAAATTAGAAATTTCATGAGACAGAAGTCTTGATACCTGACAAACTAGGATTATGACAAGGAGAGAAAGAAACAGGTTCAATACTCTGGCAGTGACACCAGCATGTACAAATACCTCCTCACACTACACATTCCAGAGAGATAACAAAGTATTCTGAGGCCCCACTGCCCTCATTTGCTGGCTCTCACAAGGTCTCCCTGTCACGTCCTGTAGTCCTGCAGGCCCTAATTCCCTCACACGGGATTTTACAGGCTGTCCTGGTGGAATCTCCCTGCATGTTGGACATTATAGAGAAGGTGCCAGAAAGTTCCAGAGGGGTGGTGAACTGGGCGGCTGTGTGAACCCAGGCTGGCTATGACCCCTCTGCACCCCCCATGAAATGACACAGTGATGTCTCAAAATCACCCCCTTTTGCTACTGTTTAATTTTATGATCTTAAGGTTCCTGAAACAAACAAAAAATGTCAACTTGGGGTTGGAACATGGCTGCAAACCCTGCCAGGACCTAAGCCTGTGTGTTTTGTAGATACTGGTGATTGGATTTCATGCCCACATGCACAGAGGTAACACCCAGAGAGCAGCGAGAGGGCCACGCCCTGAGCCGGAGCCCCAGTGCTGCCCCCAGGGTCGTTCTGAGGCACCTCCTCCCCAGAAGGCCTGTCTGAAGTCAACACTACTACCTTCGCACGGACAGATTCACCCAGGAGGGTGCCCAACACAGAGGATGCCCTAGTGATGGCCACAAATGGGGGTCCCGACCCCAGGAAGCCCCCCAAACTCAGCAGGCGCCAGGAGTGAACAGGACAGCAGGGGAGCGGGGCTGCCCAGGTCGAATGTGGACGGCTGTGTGGACCGCTGCCCGAGCGGACAGCTCCCGGGACAGACGCGCAAAGCGTGGGGCACTGATGTCAGCACAAGGCCACGGGGCACAGAGGCGTCGGCGGGATGCTGCTCCCCGAGTTGGGAAGGTACCGACCCCGAGAGGCAGTAGAGTGGTGGCGTGCGGGGCTCTGGAGCCCACAGCTCTGATTTTGCTCCAACGACTCCCCCAACACCTGGCTCAGTGGATTGGGAGTCACTCCGCCTCCCTGGGCTTCAATTCCCAGGGGTTACAGGTTCACGCCTCTTCCAGCACGGAAGCATTACACACATGAATTGCAAACCACCCAGAAGAAGTCTGCATGTGTGCTTGCTCAGTTGCTCAGCCGTTCGTGTGCAACTCTTTGCAACCCCATGGACCACAGCCTACCAGACTCCTCTGTCCATGGGATTTTCCAGGCAAGAACACTGGAGTGGGTTGCCATGCCCTCCTCCAGGGAATCTTGCCAACCCAGGGATCAAACAGGGGTCTCCTATATTGCATGCAGATTCTTTACCAGCTGAGCTACCAGGGAAGCCCCACAAAGGATATATAACATTCTAAATAAAATGTCAGGCATTCCATCAACACGTATTAGAAGCTTGCCATATACAAAGCATTTTCTAGGTGATCTGTGACATTAATCATCCTATAAGTAATGATTCCAGATCTTAAGAAACTTATCCTCTATAGAGGTGATAAGGTAGACACTTAACTATGAAATAATAAGACAAACCATGCGATTAAGTGAGGTGAAATATGCAAGAGTATAGTTCATAAACATGTCAACCATAAAGCACAATTTTGGTATTTTTAAACTATTATGGACATTATTAAGGAAACTAAGTGTGGTAAGAGACAAATCCTGCCTGCAGATTACGCTTTTGTAAGGGAATGATCATAGTATAAGTAGTATATTAATCAAAAACTTAATTTTCAATCTGGCAAAGATCTCTGCTAATGCAAAAAAGACATCAATGCATTACACCACGTGGCATGTATGTATGGTTTATTTTTAAACAAAAAGGACTAAGAATATCTAGTAGCATTTAGAAAATACTTCACACTTCTTTTTATCATTCCATGAATTTAAAACTGAAAACATGAAAAACTGAACATAGTCTTAGGTGGAAAAGCAAGTTAAACATCTACATTTTTCACTTCAAGTAAAAGGAATACTAAGACAGTCGTTGACTATATGCTTGGACTAGGAAGACCCTGAGCACAGCTCATCTCTCCAGGGAGGAGCAGCTCCCACAGGGCCACCCCACTCTCTCCCCAGCAGCTTGGGAGCCCAAGCAAACTGTCCTGGGCACCCATTATAAACGTCACCCATTGGCAGCAGGACATGTGTGCCAAACAGCTCCCCACCCCACCGACATTTCTGTCTGTGCCTGAGGCGCCTGCCAGTCCCCGCCTTCTTACCTCCCATGGAGGTCACACCCTGAAACTCCAGGGATGAACTCTGCCCCCGGCATGCAGCCCAGCCCATGGTGTCAGCTCCAGGAGGGGCAGAACAGAACCGCAACCATAAGCCACCCAGCGTGGTGCAGGGGTGAGGCTCTAGATCAGAATCAGAGAACTCCTCAAGCAGACTCATAAAATGCAGTAAGTGCTGACCGACGAAGCAGTCAAACGTTGACGAAGGAAAAGACCATCTCCCATGGCTGCTGTCCTATGATGCCGTGACTTAATACTGGTCCAATCACCTAAAAACTGGTCTCCTTACCTGTGGGTTTCTTCCAAATCTCGGAACAAACCAATGGGCTTATTCCCACCCTTGTCTGTGTTACATTTTTAACAAGCATTTTGAAATGACATGAGAAGTAGATGACAGCATTGGGGAATTATTAAAAGACAAACTGCGGTGTCCTCCACAAATAGCCGTCAGGCAGAGAAGGTGGCTTTGGGGTCCCTGAGGTTTTCTCATCAGGAAACTTGAAGCAAAGGGCATGGGAGGTCGCTGTGCCTGTGATCACACAGGCTGCAGGGCTGGGCTGTGACAGAGGCTCTCCTCCCACACTGACTCTGTGCCCAAGACACCCAAGGCTCTCCCTTCAGTCATATCGTTAATCCTCCCACCAGGAATTGGAGCAGGCACTTGGGAAGGAAGATTCAGTCAAGCTAAGAAATTCCCCCCAAATATTACACCAACTGAACACAGCAGACCACCCACTGCCTCTCCTCTGGGGCCATCAGAGGAGGGGTGCGCTTTTGGCCTCCAGGGCAGTTTCAGTCCCTGAACGAGTATCACATGGACAGTGAGTATACCTGGCTCACTCGGTCGTGTCCAACTTTCTGTGACCCCATGGACTGTAGCCCACCAGGCTCCTCTGTCCAGGGGAGTCTCCAGGCAAGAATACTGGAGTGGGTTGCCATGTCCTCTCCAGGGGATCTTCCCATCCCAGGGTCACACCCAGGTCTCCTGTGTCTCCTGCATTGGCAGGCAGATTCTTTACTGCTGAGCCCCCTGGGAAGCCCCTGGTCCTGATAAAACAGTCCAAAAACCCATTTCCCCCCACAGGAATGCTTCATCAACATCCTCAAAAACAGCCAAGAGCCATTTCTTGTGGACAGACTGTACAAGAATTTTTCTTCATTTCAGTGAAAAAGGGCATCCTTTACCCCTCTGTGCTCACCATCCATCCATCCTCCATGGCGGCACATCCCACGGAGCAGCCCTCCGAGTGCAACCTGGACACCGACCACTCGTGTACATGCAGGAAGAGACTTGCGCATCTCACGTGGTGCAGACAGGGGCAAGCAGAGTTGAGGTCCCAGCCACACAGAGACGAAAGAAAGAAACACGGCCCGGGGCTCAACGAGGCCCCGGGGGCCTGGAGAGCTGGGCCTGGAGCCTACACCGAGGCTCGCACTCCTGGCCTTGGGAAGCCAGTAGCATAGTCTCGATGAGATGTCTGACCCCCCTGTGTTCCCGTCACCAACGGCACAGAGGTATTAACACATGGAAGGATCGCGCTCCACACAGCACATCACAGCCCCATAGATACCTGCTGTGACTGTTAACTAATAAGGATATGATAATCAAGGTTTGATAAAGGTGGTTTTTCTCAATTATGGTAAAATACACATAACAGGGCTTCCCAGGTGGTGCTAGTGGTAAAGAACCCGCCTGGCACGTAAGAGACGCAGGTTCAATCCCTGGGTCTGAAGATCCCCTGGAGGAAGGCATGGCACCCCACTCCAGTATTCTTGCCTGGAGAATCCCATGGACAGAGAAGCCCGGCGGGGTACAGGCCGCAGGGTCACAAAGAGTGGGGCACGACTGAGTGACTTGGTGCACACACACACACACACACAACATAGCATTAACCGTGTTAAAAGTGTGCAATCAGTGTCAGGTCTATTAATGTTACTGCGTGACCAACCTCCAGGACTTTTTCATCTTCCCAAACCAAAACTCTGTGCCCTCCCCTCAGCCCCCAGCCCCCCACTCTCCTTCCTGTCTCTGTGACTCACACTCCTCCGGGGACCTCCTGTAAGCAGATTCATGCAGCACTTGTCTTTTCGTTACTGACTCACGTCATACCCTCATGGTTCACTCACGTCACCGCTGAGGTCAGAATTCCCTTCCTTTTTAAGCCTGAGTAATGCTCCACTGAGGGCATGGGCTATATCTTATTCATCCATTCGTCTCCAAAGGACACTTGTGTTGCTTCCACCTATTGGCTGGCATGAACTGAATGTCAGTGTTAATACGACAGAAAGGGGGAGCTCTCTGGAGGTCTGGACGTCGGGGGGCATCCGAGCCCGGGTGGGAAAGGACCGTGTGAAGGTGTCCCACCCGCTGAGGCACAAGGAGGGCAACAGGGCCCTGCCCCTCTGCACAAACAGGCAGAGTGCAGTCCAACTGGAGGACCAGGGCCCCCAAGCCAGAGCCCCAGAGACAGTCCAAATGCAATCCTGAGTGGTCACACCCAGGAAACACCCGGGGCCATGAACTGTAGGTGATGCTGCTGGTGGCAAAGTGCAGGGAGGCCCCGGGACCAGAAGGAGATAAGTCACTCCAGTGTGGCTGGACATCCCTGAACTCAACAGGATGCCCACCTGCCTCTCCCCTGCGGAGGGGCTGCTTTCTCCCCAGGAGGACGGGCTGGCTTTTTTCACCCAGCCAAGCCCCTAGGAGGAGGGGGAGGAATGCTAGGACCCCAGTGCTGGGCAGCAGAACCAACACCCCACGGGCAAGCTGCCTGCACCCCACTGGGCCTGGACAAGGTGGACGAAGGCCTCCAGAGGGCTGGAGTCAGCTGGAGTTGGGGGCGCAAGGGATCATATACCCCGGACTCGAATAGAACTTGTTGGATCTCAGTGAACTGAATTCCTGGGTACACAGTTTCTTTGATAAGTTAGGTTCTTACTGGCGCTTGAGAGCCTTTGCAAGCACTGACTCCTCATATGGAGCAGTGGATAACCTGGCAAAAGAACACAAGTACTTTTCTAGAAACCAGGGACAAAGTAAAACCGGCTGAAGACTTAGCTGGCAGGACAAGCTCTTGGCCAGTTATTTGCAGGAGATAAATGTTTTTCTCTTAACCCTTGAACTGGCACTATCAGTATGCAATTATATTTCATAAGTGGCTGCTGCTTGTAGACATGTGCTCATATGTTCACTCCCGTCCGACTCTTTGCGACCCCATGGACTATGGCCAGCCAGGCTCCTCTGTCCATGGGATTTTGCAGGCAAGAATGCTGGAGTGGGTTGCCATGCCCTCCTGGAGGGGATCTTCCCAACTCAGAGACTGAACCTGCATCTCTTATGTCTTCTGCATTGGCAGGTGGACTCTTTACCACTGCACCACCTGAGGACACAGTGGCAACTTATGAAATGGAAATGGTGTGTAGAAGTCAGACTTCAGCACCAGCTTCAGTTCACGTGGTGAAAGCTGTCTGAGTGCTGTCATGAACTCAGTGGTCTAGTCTACTCAAGGCCCAGAGGATATGCCCACTGAACCCCCAGCACTAGGACCAGCTAATGCACCTCCCGCAAGCCCGGCCCAGCATCCCTGCCAACACCAGGCACTTCCTGCCTCTGGACTCGGTGCCGTGTGACCAGCTGAACCTTTGAATATCTTCTGAGTTTTGCAGAAGTGTGCCCCACTCCTGAAGCAGAAGCATCCTCCTCTTGCCACACCAACTCACAAACCTCAGACCTAAAAGACCAAGGCCAGTGATGGAGGGGAGTCTTCAAAACCCCTGGGCCTTGGCTCCTGAGCGTCCCTGAGCAGCACAGGAAACTCTGACATCCCTGTCCTTCCAGGGCCTCTGCCTTCCCCAAGGAGCGTGTCTTGCTCTTAATAAGACTGGGCAGGTCAGGTTCTCCCTGACCTCTCAGCTATCAAAAGCTGCCTTTGGTTCGAGAGCTCCCTGATTCTTTCTAGCAAAGTATAAATGACAGATTAAGATTGTACCTTCCCTGGGAGGGCTGCAAGGTGGAAAGGAAATAGGAATTTTTTTCTTTTTTAATTCTAAACTTTGAGACAGAGTGAGTTGGCTGGATAGAAGAGATAGTAGAATTTTCTATTACTTTTCTGAGGAAAGTGTATGGAAGTGAACAGTTGGACAGCTTGGGGTCAGTGGTCTCAGGAAACATCTGTGAATCACACCATGGATGAGGCTTGTTCTCCTCTGTCCTCTAAAGAACGAGTGCATTTCAGGGACTATGCATGTCTTCCTCAACCTGTGCAGACTGGATCTAAAACTTCTGCACTGCTCTGGGAAATGACTGGCTAGGTTGGTTCTGTTATAATAATGGAGCCTACTGAAATTTTCCTAATATTGATTGCCCACTTGAACTACTACTGAAATGAGACCAAAGGGATTCTTTTAAATTTCTTTTAAGGCTTTGCGCATAGAATTGTAAGCTTAAATAAAACAGGTAAGAGTTCTATGTAAAGAAAAATGAATACATTCTTACAATACAGCTTCTGTTTATGAAATGGTTACATTTCCCAGAACATACATATCAAGTAATATTACTCTTGATCTGTAATATGAAATAGGATCCCTAATTTATGGGAAAACTCTGCTTTCTTGACATGCACCTAGATAATGGGGTGAGAAGAGAGGGGTGCCCCGACCCAAGACTGAAGCCCCCACAAACACCCGTAGGCCCTCTAGGAGGCCTGGTCCAGCAAGGCGCTCTCAGAGATGCTGCAGAACTGCTGTCCATGCTTCTCTCTCAGCTCACATTCGGCTGATGGCACAAGATGGACGGTGGACTCTAGAAACGTACATGCTGAAAGTGTGTAACATTACCAATATCTTCACTTAAGTTTATATCCATTTTAATACCCCTCAACTTAGCCAGTCTCTATACATATCTAAAAATGAGTTTAAATTTAGAAGAACTAGAAAAATATTTATATTTTCCTTAATTTTTTTAACATTTTATTTTTAATTGAAGGATAGCTGCTTTAGAATATTATGTTGGTTTCTGCCCTGTATCAACATGAATCAGCCATAGGTATATATGTGTCTCCTGTGTCTTGAACCTCATCCATCCCACCTCTCTAGGTTGTCACAGAGCCCCAGTTTGAGTCAAATACCATAGGTAAAATAGATAGGTGGTGGGAATTTGCTGCATGGAAAAATATTTAAAATTGCCAAAACATTTTTACATAAGAATAAAATAAGCCTCAAAAAGAATAATGGCCATAGATCCAAAAATGCTGCATAATAAGTAGATTAGATTTTAAGGAGAAAATGATTCATGCCAAAGGCCACAATAAAAATTTAATTAAGAAAAATAAAATTAAAAAATTAATTGAGAAATAAAATTTAAATAAAAATTTTAACTAAAAATTTAATTAAGATAAATTTTTAAACTTTTATCTCTTTGAAAGTAGTTCAGTCTTCTAAGCTGATTTCAATAATATCCTCAATGGTCTAAGATTTGCAAGATATACCAGAATAAACTGAGTTGATTCAGACTCATTCTGAATGTGTCCTTCTCTGAAATTGATGTATGTACTTACCCAAGATTGCCTCTGTAGCTATCCACTACATTGAAATGATGAAACTCTCTAACCATTTATCTCTTATCTCTAATGGATGATGAAGGGTGACGTTTGGACTACTTCTGACAGGTGGTGAGGGCGGGGGGTGAGACAGGCTCCCTGGGGCTCCTGCAAGAGAAACACCTGTCTAGCAGGGGATGCAGAACCTGCAAACCAAAAGGCAGGTTTCACCGTGTCTCAGGAAACAGAGTCTTTGACAGCGGAGGGAGTGAAGTGAAAACAACAAGAAAATCTGTAGTTAAACCTGAAGAATGAGGCATCCTGGAGATTCTGTCATCACCCTTCCCACGGGACAGACACCCAAGAAGCTGAATGTGAATCGGTGTAAATGTTACATCAATCCCTGAAATTTAAGTTAGACAACAAAAATAGTTGATATTCCCATGCTAACTTTGTACAATACTACAGACAGATTTGATACAGGTTATTATCTTTATTTTAGAAACAGTCTCAACTTAGGCAAGAGTGTGAATGGACCTTTATACAAAGAATCGTGGCCGGCGGAGCGAGAGTTACTGAGATGAATTTTTCTTAAATTCTTCAGTGATAAGGTCATCTGAGTTATATCATACAAGAATCCAGTGCCACTCCCTTTAAACTGTTTCCCTAAAGTAATAAAGTTGGTTAAGTTCCTGCTGAAAGCAAAGCACACTCCTTCACCACCCTCTTGCTCTGATTCACCTTTCCTGGGATCTGACCTCTCTCCTCAGTAAGAACTCCAATTTATCGTCCCCTTGTCACCGCCCGAGGTTCCCTCACTCACCAGAAAGAAAACAATGGGGCTCTGAGCCAGGCTGCCCAGCCACCAGACATTCACCCTGCCCTCTTCCTGTGAGTGGAAGCCAGGAGAGGGATGCATCTATCAAGTAAAATACAGATCTGCTGCTAAGACAGTGGATCTTAAATACTCTCATCACAAGAAAAAATGATAACTACATGCAGTGACAGATACTAACCAGACACTATGTGGTCATTTCCCAAGTACACATGTATCAAATCATTACATTGTATACCTAAAACGAATACAGTGTTACATGTCAATTATAGCTCATGTAATAAGATAAATTGCAAAATAAACAATTACATTACATTTTTAAAACAAAAATAAGTAACTAACAAAGTAATATAAAGTAAAACAGAGCAAAACAAAATAAAATACAGACTGGACACTCCCTTCACCAGTCCCAGGGCCCAGCAGGCTGATGGGTGAAGTTCTCTCCCATCCTAAGAGCATCAACCAGTGTCCAGCCAGCAGGTGGCCGGGAGACACACACCCAGAGCACTTCTTCCCCCGGGAGCATTTACGATGACCACACCAAAGCAGTTTTTGCCTACAGTTTTATTGCTGCCAGTTGTCCCTGTTACAATTACTATATTATTTAAATAAGTATTAAGTAAATTTGTGAAATTTAAGTTTGACAATAAAAACTGTTGATGCTTCCACGCGAACTTTGTAAAATACTGTGGACAGAATTAACAAAGGGTAAAAAGATGGGACACTGAAAGATGAACTCCCCAGGTCAGTAGGTGCCCAGTATGCTATTGGAGATCAGTGGAGAAATAACTCCAGAAAGAATGAAGGGATGGAGCCAAAGCAAAAACAATACCCAGTTGTGGATGTGACTGGTGATAGAAGCAAGGTCTGATGCTGTAAAGAGCAATATTGCATAGGAATCTGGAATGTTAGGTCCATGAATCAAGGCAAATTGGAAGTGGTCAAACAGGAGATGGCAAGAGTGAATGTCAACATTCTAGGAATCAGTGAACTAAGATGGACTGGAATGGGTGAATTTCATTCAGATGACTATTATATCTACTACTGTGGGAAGGAATTCCTTAGAAGAAATGGAGTAGCCATCATGGTCAACAAAAGAGTCCGAAATGCAGTACTTGGATGCAATCTCAAAAATGACAGAATGATCTCTGTTTGTTTCCAAGGCAAACCATTCAATATCACGGTAATCCAAGCCTATGCCCCAACCAGTAATGCTGAAGAAGCTGAAGTTGAACGGTTCTATGAAGACCTACAAGACCTTTTAGAACTAACACCCAAAAAAGATGTCCTTTTCATTATAGGGGACTGGAATGCAAAAGTAGGTAGTCAGGAAACACCTGGAGTAACAGGCAAATTTGGCCTTGGAATAAAGAATGAAGCAGGACAAAGGCTATAGAGTTTTGCCAAGAGAACACACTGGTCATAGCAAACACCCTCTTCCAACAACACAAGAGAAGAGTCTATACATGGACATCACTAGATGGTCAACACCGAAATCAGATTGATTATATTCTTTGCAGCCAAAGATGGAGAAGCTCTATACGGTCAGCAAAAACAAGACCGGGAGCTGACTGTGGCTCAGATCATGAACTCCTTATTACCAAATTCAGACTTAAACTGAAGAGAGTAGGGAAAACCACTAGACCATTCAGGTATGACCTAAATCAAATCCCTTATGACTATACAGTGGAAGTCAGAAATAGATTTAAGGGACTAGATCTGATAGACAGAGCGCCTGATGAACTATGGACGGAGGTTCATGACATTGTACAGGAGACAGGGATTAAGACCATCCTCATGAAAAGGAAATACAAAAAGGCAAAATGGCTGTTTGAGGAGGCCTTACAATTAGCTGTGAAACGATCAGAAGTGAAAATCAAAGGAGAAAAAGAAAGATATACCCATCTGAATGCAGAGTTCCAAAGAATAGCAAGGAGAGACAAAAAAGCCTTCCTCAGCCATCAATGCAAAGAAATAGAGGGAAACAACAGAATGGGAAAGACTAGAGATCTCTTTTAGAAAATTAGAGATACCAAGAGAACATTTCATGCAAAGATGGGCTCGATAATGGACAGAAATGGTATGGACCTAACAGAAGCAGAAGATATTAAGAAGAGGTGGCAAGAATACACAGAAGAACTATACAAAAAAATCGTCATGACCCAGATAATCACGATGGTGTGATCACTCACCTACAGCCAGACATTTTGGAATGTGAAGTCAAGTGGGCCTTAGGAAGCATCACTATGAACAAAGCTAGTGGAGGTGACGGAATTTCAGTTGAGCTATTTCAAATCCTGAAAGATGATGCTATGAAAGTGCTTCACTCAACATGCCAGCAAATTTGGAAAATTCAGCAGTGGCCACAGGACTGGAAAAGGTCAGTTTTCATTCCAATCTCTAAGAAAGGCAATCCCAAAGAATGCTCGAACTACCGCATAATTGCACTCATCTTGCATGCTAGTAAAGTAATGCTCAAAATTCTCCAAGCCAGGCTTCAGCAACACGTGAACTGTGAACTTCCAGATGTTCAAGCTGGTTTTAGAAAAGGCAGAGGAACCAGAGATCAAATTGCCAACATTGGCTGGATCATCGAAAAAGCAAGAGAGTTCCAGAAAAACCTCTATTTCTACTTTATTGACTATGCCAAAGCCTTTGACTATGTGGATCACAATAAACTGTGGAAAATTCTGAAAGAGATGGGAATACCAGACCACCTGACTTGCCTCTTGAGAAACCTGTATGCAGGTCAGGAAGCAACAGTTAAAACTGGACATGGAACAACAGACTGTTTCCAAATAGGAAAAGGAGTACATCAAGGCTGTATGTTGTTACCCTGCTTATTTAACTTCTATGCAGAGTACATCATGGGAAATGCTGGGCTGGAGGAAGCACAAGATTGCCAGGAGAAATATCAATAACCTTAGATATGCAGATGACAACCACCCTTATGGCAGAGAGTGAAGAGGAACTAAAAAGCCTTTTGATGAAAGTGAAGGAGGAGAGTGAAAAAGTTAACTTAAAGCTCAACATTCAGAAAACTAAGATCATGGCATCTGGTCCCATCACTTCATGGCAAATAGATGGGGAAACACTGGAAACAGTGTCAGACTTTATTTTGGGGGGCTCCAAAATCACTGCAGATGGTGACTGCAGTCATGAAATTAAAAGACGCTTACTTTTTGAAAGGAAAGTTATGACCAACCTAGATAGCATATTTAAAAGCAGAGACATTACTTTGCCAACAAAGGTCCATCTAGTCAAGGCTATGGTTTTTCCAGTGGTCATGTATGGATGTGAGAGTTGGACGGTAAAGAAGGCTGAGCACTGAAAAATGGATGCTTTCGAACTGTAGTGTTGGAGAAGACTCTTGAGAGTCCCTTGGACTTCAAGGAGATCCAACCAGTCCATCCTAAAGGAGATTAATCCTGGGTGTTCATTGGAAGGACTGATGTTGAAGCTGAAGCTCCAATACTTTGGCCACCTCATGCGAAGAGCTGACTCATCGGAAAAGACCCTGATGCTGGGAAAGATTGAGGGCAGGAAGAGAAGGGGACGACAGAGGATGAGATGGCTGGATGGCATCACCGACTCGAGAGGACATGGGTTTGGGTGGACTCCGGGAGTTGGTGATGGACAGGGAGGCCTGGCGTGCTACGGTCCATGGGGTCGCAAAGTGTCGGACACGACTGAGCGACTGAAGTGAACTGAACTGATTATCTTTATCGGCTTCCCTGATGGCTCAGGTGCTAATGAATCCACCAGCAATGCAGGAGACACAGGTTCCATCCCTGGGTTGGGAAGATCCCCTAGACAAAGGAATGGCAACCCACTCCAGTATTATTGTTTGGGAGAATTCTGTGGACAGAGGAGCTGTGGACAGAGGAGAATTCCATGGACAGAGGACAGGGTAATCCCCATTATCCTTATAGTCTCAAATGAGAAGAGGGCCAGAAAACTGTAAAAGACAGAGGAGGAGAAATGATCCAAGCTTAAAGGGATTTCCTACTTAGATTTATGTGCAATTGCGTTTATACTGTCCTGCCTTTTAAAGAAATGGAATCTGATAGCTGTACTACATGCATTCTTGACATGGTTCACAGAGAAGATTTTGAACCTTGATGAGTGGACTTGCTTGGCTGGGCCATACAGCTCAGTCATGTCTGACTCTTCGTGACCCCATGGACTGTAGCATACCAGGCTTCCCTGTCCATCACCAACTCCCCATTTGTGTAAATGGGGAAAAGATGAAGGTCTTCCTGAAAACAGTCCTGGAAGCATGGCCTGCTGAGCATAGACAGTTTGCACTGCAGCCCCCCTCAAGCCCCACAGAGAAGCCCTCTTTCGCTGGGCACCATCACAAGCTGATCCAGCAGTTCTGCCCATACCCAAAGGAGGGGACACCCCCAAAGAACTGGACAATACAGCTCTCCAGGCGTCTTAGTTAAAATAAATAATGAAGGAAGGTATGTATCATATTTCATGATTCCCTGATTGAAATGACTTTTCAGAATAACTGAACAATTAATGGTCCTACCTGTGATAAGATGATTTTTACAGTGCCCTTAAAAACGATAATCATATTCAGACAAGAGATGACAGTGTGCATTTTCAATTCTAAATGATCAAGAACATCTTGAGCAGTGACTGGTAAACATCACCTGGGTGGCAGAAGGTCTGCGTGGACCGTACCAGCACAATAGGACATATAAAATAGAAAATGTATCAAAGGCAAGACCCCAGGAGAACCCTCGTGACATGCCAGGTAGCCTGTTCTCCTGGGTATTACATGGCCATGGCGCACCAGGAGCTCAAAGATCAAAGTGGACCCAATGGGTTTTTAGTTCCTAATATTCCAGGGGTAAGGCTCAAACGTTAACATACATCTGTTCATTCATTTCAGGATGCTTCTAGTTACTTAAGGGCATGCCAGCCTAGGCTCCTCAAGTATTAGCATTCTTGAATGAACTGCACCAAGGGTGCAAGCAAAGCTACCACTGATTTAAAACAATTTAGATTCACTTAGAATTTATTTTTAATAGGAGTTACCAAGATTTTGATATATCTGTCCCAAGCTCCTTGAATGCAGGAACCAGGTCTCTAAAGTATGCTGAATTCTCCCCGTTTCATAAAGTACCCACCCCATCACTACATTGTACTTTCCTGACTAGGGACCAGGATCGCAAGTCAGCACACAGTAGAGACTCAACAATATCTACTGGATTGAATAGAAACAACGGGAAACTGAAAATCTGCAACGTACAAAAGCAGTGAAAGATGAATCGATGAACATCTGCATACCCCCAACCAGACCCCAAGGCTCACTTTCTACTTGCACACTTATGTGTGTACATGTGTGCGTGTGCATGCACACACGCCCCCTTCTCCCCTGAATCATCTGAAATAAATGACACTTCACTCTAAAGGATTCAGCAAGGGACTCCTGAGAATAAGGAAATCTTCCTGTGTAAGCTTGGAAAATCTTTATCTCACCTAAGAAAATACCATCTAAGAGCCAATCCAAACTTGAAGGTCCTCCATACCAAAATTACTTCTTACAGCTGTATTTTTCAATCAAGGTTCACACTGAATTTCATTATCAGATCTTTTTAAGATTTGAACATTCTCCCTCCTATTTTTGCTTTGTTTTGTTGTCCACGGTATTGACTTTTATAAAAATAGTTTCATTGAGATATAGTTCACGTACCTCGTAATTCACTGATTTATGTTGTACAATTCAATGGTTTTCAGTATATTTACAGAGTTGTGCAACCATCACCACAGTCAATTTTATAGCTTCATCTCTCCCAAAGAAGCACCAGGCCCATTAGCACTCACTCCCCTGTTCCCTCTGATCTCCACAGGCCTGGGCAACTATTGATTTGCTTTCTGTGTCTGTGGACTTACCTATTCTGATTATTTCATTTAAGTGAATAATACAATGCATGTGTTTTTACGACTGGCTTCTTTCACCAGTCATAATGTTTTCAAGGTTCATCCAATGTATTAGTACTTCATTCCTTTTATGACTGTATAACAGTCCATTGCATGAATATAACTTATTTTACTTATCCATTCAACAATTGATAGTGAACATTTTGGCTGTGTGTACTTTTTGGTTACTGTGAATACTGCTGCCATGAACATTTGTTTACGTGTGTGTGTGTGGATGTGTGCTTCCCTATGTTCCCACCAAGGGCTGGACTTGCCGTGTCATATGCTCAGTCCATGCTCAACATTTTGAAAACTGCGACACCATTTTTCAATGTGGGGGCCAAGATTTTAATTTACATCCTGATCAGAAGTGTCTGAAGCTTCCAGTATCTCCACATCTTTAACACTTGATACTGTCTGTCTTTTTTATTACAACCATCCTGGTGAATAGGAAATGAATAGAGATCATTCTGTCATTTTTGAGATTGCACCCAAGTACTGCATTTCAGACTCCTTTGTTGACTATGATGGCTACTCCACTTCTTCTAAGGGATTCTTGCCCACCGTAGTAGATAGAATGGTCACCTGAATTAAATTTGTCCATTCCTGTCCATTTTAGTTCACTGATTCCTAAAATGTCCATGTTCACTCTTACCATCTCCTGTTTGACCACTTCCAATTTACCTTGATTCAATGGGCCTAACATTCCAGGTTCCTATGCAATATTGCTCTTTACAGCATCAGACTTTACTTCCATCACTAGTCACATCTACAGCTGGGTGTTGTTTTCTCTTTGGTTCCATCTCTTCAATCTTTCTTGAGTTATTTCTCCACTGATCCCCAGTAGCATATTGGCACCTACCGACCTGGGGAGTTCATCTTTCAGTGTCATATCTTTTTGCCTTTTCATACTGTTCATGGGGTTCTCCAGGCAAGAATATTGAAGTGATTTGCCATTCCCTTAACCAGTGGACTATGTTTTGTCAGAACTCTCCCCTATGACCTGTCCGTCTTGGGTGGCCCTACACGGCATGACTCATAGTTTCATTGAGTCAGACAAGGCTGTGGTTCATGTGATCAGATTGGTTAGTTTTCTGTGACTGTGGTTTTCAGTCTGTCTGCCCCATGATGGAGAAGGATAAGAGGCTTATGGAAGTTTCCTGATGGGAGAGACTGACTGTGGGGGAAACTGGGTCTTGTTCTGATGGGTGGTGCCATGCTCAGTAAATCTTTAATCCAATTTTCTGTTGATGGGCGGGGTTCTGTTCCATCCGAGGCCAAACTGTCGACCCACTCCTCCACTAGAGACCCCTGGACACTCCCAGGCAAGTCTGACTCAGTCTCTTGTGGGGACACTGCTCCTTTCTCCTGGCTCCTGGGGTGCACAAGGATTAGTCTGTGCCCTCCAAGAGTCTGTTTCCCCAGTCCCATGGGAGTTCTGTAATCAAATCCCACTGGCCTCCAAAGTCAAATTCCCTGGGGGTTCCTGTCTGCCCCATAGCTCTCAGTTCAGTTCAGTTCAGTCACGCAGTCGTGTCCAACTCTTTGCAACCCCATGGAGTGCTGCACTCCAGGCCTCCCTGTCCATCACCAACACCTGGAGTTTACTCAAACTCATGTCCATTGAGTCGGTGATGACATCCAAGCATCTCATCCTCTGTCGTCCCCTTCTCTTCCTGCCTTCAATCTTTCCCAACATTAAGGTCTTTTCCAATGAGTCAGCTCTTCGCATGAGGTGGCCAAAGTACTGGAGCTTCAGCTTCAACATCAGTCCTTCCAATGAACACCCAGGATTAATGTCCTTTAGGATGGACTGGTTGGATCTCCTTGAAGTCCAAGGGGCTCTCAAGAGTCTTCTCCAACACCACAGTTCAAAAGTATCAATTCTTCAGTGCTCAGCTTTCTTTATAGTCCAACTCTCACATCCATACATGACCACTGGAAAAACCATAACCTTGACTAGACGGACCTTTGTTGGCAAGGTAATGCCTTGATTTTTAATAATCTGTCTGGGTTGGTCATAACTTTTCTTCCAAGAAGCAAGCTTCTTTTAATTTCATGTCTGCTGTCACCATCTGCAGTGAGCTTGGAGCCCCCAAAAATAAAGTCTGCCACTGTTTCCACTATTTCCCCATCTATTTGCCATGAAGTGATGGGACCAGATGCCATGATCTTAGTTTTCTGAATGCTGAGTTTTAAGCCAGCTTTTTCACTCTCCTCTTTCACTTTCATCAAGAGGCTCTTTAGTTCTTCTTCACTTTCTGCCATAAAGGTGGTGTCATCTGCATATCTGAGGTTATTGATATTTCTCTTGGAAATCTTGATTCCAGCTTGTGATTCATTCAGCCTGGCATTTCACATGATGTACTTTACATATAAGTTAAACAAGCAGGGTGACAATATACAGCCTTGATGTATTTCTTTCCTGATTTGGAACCAGTCTGTTTTTCCATGTCCAGTTCTAACTGTTGTTTCTTGACCTGTATACAAATTCCTCAGGAGGCAGGTCAGGTGGTCTGGTATTCCCATCTCTTTCAGAATTTTCCACAGTTTGTTGTGATCCTTACAGTCAAAGGCTTTGGAGTAGTCAATAAAGCAGAAGTAGATGCTTTTCTGGAACTCTCTTGCTTTTTCAATGATCCAACGGATGTTGGCAATTTGATCTCTGGTTCCTCTGCTTTTTCTAAATCCAGCTTGAACATTTGGAAGTTCGTGGTTCTCGTACTCTTGAAGCCTGGCTTGGAGGATATTAAGCATTACTTTGCTAGCATGTGACATGAGTGCAATTGTGCGGTAGTTTGAGCATCCTTTGGATTGCCTTTCTTAGGGATTGGGATGAAAACTGACCTTTTCCAGTAATGTGGCCACTGCTGAGTTTTCCAAATTTGCTGGCATATTGAGTGCAGCACTTTCACAGCATCTTCTTTCAGGATTTGAAATAGCTCAACTGGAATTCCATCACCTCCACTAGCGTTGTTTGTAGTGATGCTTCCTAAGGCCCACTTGACTTCGCATTCCAGGATGTCTGGCTCTAGGTGAGTGGTCACACCATCATGATTATCTGGGTCATGAAGATCTTTTTTGTATAGTTCTTCTGTGTATTCTTGCCACCTCTTCTTAATATCTTCTGCTTATGTTAGGTCCATACCATTTCTGTCCTTTATTATGCCCATCTTTGCATGATATTTTCCCTTGATTTCTCTAATTTTCTTTATGAAATCTAATTTTTTTTTCTTGTGTTCTGGTGTCATCTCTAAAATGGCTTTACCTAACTCAAGACCAGTAAAGATTTATTCCTATGTTTTCTTCTAAGAGATTTATAGTTTTAGCTCTTACACTTAGGAGTATGATCCACTTAATTTTTATGTGTCATATAGGTAAGGCGTTCAACTTTGTTCTTTTGCATGTGAACATCCTGTTATTCCAACACCATTTGTTGAAAAGGCTATTCTTTCCTCATTGAATGAACTTGGCAACCCTTTTAAAAAATCAACTGACCATAAATACAAGGATTTATTTCTGGATTCTCAACTTTGTCCCATCATTTCAAGTCTCGCTTATGCCTGTATTACATTGGCTTGTTTACTGCAGCTTTGTAGTTAGGTTTTGAAATTGGAAAACGTGAGTCCTCTAACTTTGTCCTTCTCTTTCAAGACTGTTTTGGCTATGCAGGGTCCCTTGAATTTCTACATGACTTTCAGGATTATGATACTGAGTTCTATGGATGATTTCGCTGCCATTGGCTTGAAGAAGACTCTCAATCTGCCCATCTGTTTCTTAATATGAGATTCAGATTAAAAACTTTTCTAGCAAGAATACTACAGAGGAGTACTGGTCATTTCCTGTGGCATTCAGTACAGAAGGAAGCACAGTGTCACGCTGCCCGGGTACTGGAAGTTTCTGGGTGATGAGCACTGGGTTGAGGAGCTGGTTCCCAAACCGATCCACTGTTAAGTGATGCTTTCCCTTTGTAAGCAGCAGGCAGTTTTCAGGCCATGTGGAGAATGTGTACACACCCAATTCTCCAACAAACTTTCATCCGGTGATTTTACCTTCCCCTCGTGCTCTTTACCTATTTCAAGGTAGCAAAATGCTGCTGCTGCGTTGCTTCCGTCATGGCCGACTCTTAGCAACCCCATGGACTGCAGCCTACCAGGCTCCTCCATCCATGGGATTTACCAGGCAAGAGGACTGGAGTGGGTTGCCATTGCCTTCTTTGCAAGGTAGAAAAATGGAGATGCTTTAAATGCATGGTTTCTTCTAAGTTTATTTAGCTAACAGTTCTCCCTTATCTCTTCTTTCTTTGAATAACAATATGAACTTAGGAATTTTTAAAATTGAACTCACTGTAATCTATCACTATGATTATTTTTATCAGTACAAGGTCCTCCAGGCCAGCTCTGGGGTCTTTTTTGACATAGCTCATTGACCATTTTCTTGCTTTCTGGCATGAGATTACCCTGCTCTATATCTGTAATAAGCTACTTCTCCAAGGATCTATGTGGAAAAGTATAATTACTGTAACTGGTGGAAAATGTATCATTGTTTCTACATATACACATGTAAAAACGGAGATTATATGTATTCATATCCTCTCTATATACTGAGAGGGAATATTCATACCACAGGGAGCCCCTCCTCCTGCAGTCATAGCCTCACTCCCCAAGGACAACAGTATGTCTGATTCTTCGGTGCTGTCCTGCAATAGCTACAAAATCATTTCAGAATTACAGAGGCAACATCATCATCAACTAGAACGGGACTAGGTAAAACTCCAGAGTTCTTTGCCATTTCTTTTGTTCTTAATATATATTTCACTAAAGACATATAGTCAGAAAATTCTGTTCAAAAATTATCAGAATGCAGTCTTTATTCTGAGTAATCATATTATCAACTTTATGGAGCTAGTCTCATTTGTTTCTGTTTTATTCAACTTCATAAACTCCTTTTTTCATCTTTGATATGTTTGTTTTCTGAATATGTAAAATATTTTGTAGTTTACAATTAAAACCACATAAAAAGGAATATTTACAAAGTCTCACTCTATTTTTATGTTACCCACTTTATGCCCTATACCTCCATCCTTTCTGTAATTTTAATTTTGTTGCAAAGAAAAATAATGTATGAGTATTTTCATTTTCCCCTTATTTCTTGCACAAAAGGGAGCATCCCCCAAATGGTTTTCATGCTTTTTTTTTTCCTTTTACCAATGATTACTCAGAATTGTTAACATTCAGTTCATAATGATTTTTTCCCTTTTGTTATTTTTTGGCTGACACAAAGTAATTTTAGTAGATGGCATGCAACTGTGAATAACTTTTCTTGCACAAAAGAGCAGAATGGGAGGCATACAATTTCTGGGGATTAAACTATAATCCTTCCACTGTAGAATTAAGTTAAGTACTATCTGGGAACTACATACAAACTTGTACATAAAGGAAAATACACTGTTAATCTGTATTAAATGGAGACAAACAAAGAATATCTTCAACATCTAATGCGCAACTTGAAATAAGCCAAATCCAAGCTAATCGTCCAAGCTTCAAATAAAATCCTAATATACCACATGGAACCCCAGCTTCCCTGGTGGCTCAGATGGTAAAGAATCTACCTGCAATATGGGAGACCTGGGTTCAGTTCCTGGGTTGGGAAGATCCTCTGGAGGAGGGCATGGCAACCCACTCTAGTGTTCTTGCCTGGAGAATTCCATGGACAGAGGAGCCTGGCAGGCTATAGTCCATGGGTCACAAAGAGTCAGACACAACTGAGTGACTAACACTTTCACTTTCAATGCTGGATCTCCTACATTACCCCTTTTCCCTTACTTGAGAAATAAAGTGGAAATTATCCTATCCATGATCACTCTAGATTAGATTCTAGAAACTCTGATTGCCTAGAATTCTCCAGAAAGTGGCCTACTGAATTCGCAAGAGTCTGTCAGCCAGACAGAATCACTTCTGCGACCTTGTCCCTTTCACAAACATCAAAGCCGCCATCTGACCTCTTGGTGGGGGAGTGTGTAAGGTGAAAGACCAACTGACCCTTCAGAGGTTGACTTCAATTTGTTTTACGCTTTCTATTGATCATTCTCAGACCTCGGTAAATGTCTTTATCTCTGCATTTGGGTAATATTTAAGAGCTCTAACCATATTTAAAAGGCTACTACCTATAACTGACTTCAATTTCTATGCCACCTCTTATCACTAAACTAAAAAGTACTTTGTGGATAGTTCAAACTGTCAGCCAAACAAACATATATTTTCTTTCTTTCTTATGTATTTATTTATTCATCTGCACCTGGTCTGAGTTGTGGCATGGATGATCTTTGATCTTCACTGCGACACACAGGATCTTTTTTTTTTTTTTTAAGTTGCGACATGTGGGATCTTTAGTTTTCAGCGTGTGAACTCCTAGTTGAGACATACGGGATCTAGTTCACTAACCAGAGACTGAACGCTGGCCCCCTTCATTGGAAGCGTGGAGTCTTAGCCACCGGAATACCAGGGAAGTTCCTACACATATATTTCTTAAAACGAGTAAGAAACCAAATCACTGTCTCTATGTGAAACCTGAATCAGTCTTTTTTATTCTATTTCTGACCCTGTTATTTAGAACACACCAGATTCCTTTGCCTAAAAATAAATGCTTAAGATACACAATGTAATGAAAAGAGAGAATCCTTTCTACTTCATACAGCTGTTGTCAGGGTTAGGGGAGAAAATGTTTGTAAGATTGCCTGGGACACTGCTGGGCACTCAGTGAACATTCAATCTGGGTGGATGTTTATCCTTCATTCTCCTGGAAAAGAGGCAAACAGCCACGCTGCTGCCTTTCCTGTATCTCCTCTTTACGAAGCGATTACTGACCAGGCAGACGGTAGGAGCAGTAATGAGCAGCAGCATCCCGGGCCTCGATGATTTGAGGGTAGGTCAGTTGCCGTCATCCCATGCTGCTGACCCACATGGAGGGGGTCTTCACCTCTGAGAGCCTGGAGTTGACCTGCTCAGAGCTTTGGTGGGACCTGGGCTCTGCCATGGAAGAGAACAATCAAGGATTCCGAGCCTGTTCTGGGGATGGAGGTAGTTGGACCAGGGAAACCCGTCCTGCTGAGACCTCCTTCCTGCTACGAGGACAGAGGGCCCGCAGTCCCAGGGCGGACAGAGGGGCTCACGGTACACCTGGGGCCACGCCCGCAGCGCACAGCCAGCCGGGGTGGAAGTCACCCCGCGTGAAGGTGGGCGTGACTGTCCTGCCCCAGCCGGAAAACACAGCCGGCCCCGGCCCGGGCGGTTTCCTCACTCCGCCACTGGCCCTGATCGGCCCCGCCCCTGCTCCATCAGAGCGCCCCCAGAGCAGGAAGCCCGAGCTGTGCGGACACCGCGCCATCACCACGGCCGGCGGCTGGCGCCCAGAGGCTGGCACGCAGCCACCCCTGCACCCAGGGCCTGCTGGCTATTTTTACTCCCTGCTCCGACACACCCGCAGGGAAAAGGACCTCAGAAATGAGCTCTGGAAGGCTGTGGCTTAGCTGAGACCCCGGGATGTCGCGTTGCGCATCGTGGCAGCGGGCCAGCGGCTCCGAGCACAAAGGCAGGAGTGTTCCCGGGCAGCATGCCCAGGGCTCCCGCCATTCAAACGGACGCCCGCTTCAGACTGCCCTGGCTACGACTTTCCAGGACGCAGAACAAATGAGCATTTTCGATCTGTACATATTGGAGGGAACCACAGGCCTGAGGCTGAGGCACAAAAGGTCTGGCCACGAAACTCCCTGCAGGAGCCCCGCCTCCAGCCATGCCTTTCTCAGGACCTTTGAAAGCGAGCTCTCAGTGCCACAAGCAAGGCTTTGTCTGCCGGAGAAACCCACCCTGTGGGCCTTTCAGCACATACAATGATTCGCAGGCAGGAGCCAATTTTAGAACATCATGGAAAGGCAGCGGCCACACCAACATGCTTCTGTGTGTTTCTGGAGAAGCTCGAATCCCGGGGCGAAGGGAGCAGGAGAGCCGGCCCACTAGCAGTGCATCCCGCGGATCAGACTCACTTCTGTCGCCCAGGGAGCCCTTCTGCGTGCAGCCTCAAGCACACAGGTGGTTTCCACTGTGTTCTGTGCTCAGGGTGATCCAGAAAGTATGAGGACTATTCCCTTGGACCAGCAGGGAAGCAAAAACCCAGGGATGCTGTGGGGCTGGAGGAAGGTCCCCAAACAGTAAAAAGACAACAGGCGTTCCAATGGGCAGTTGTGTTACTTCACTGCCTTGCTAACTCATAAATATTTCCTGCCTGACATCCCATTTCCCTAAGTCACGGTTTAAAGTGAAGGACCATTGCTTTCCATCGTCCTGGGACTCCACATACATGACCACCGCAAACATAAAGTTTCCTTCACTGACTCTACTGGTTCATTCACTGTACTGTACATAACACACATGGGGTTTTAAGAGGAGATGAGGAAGCCCACAACAACAGAATCTAAACAGGAGAAGGACGCCATATCCCTTGCAGCTCTCTTTAAGAGTCGGCCAAGGCTCTGAGCTTCCCTGTGGGCATAGTAAAGATGAGAAGCACAGCCAGAGTTAGAGTTCCCTGTCCCAAGGCAGGTGGCCCTTTAGAACCATTTTCTGCAGGACCTCATGGTGAGAATACACCGCTGAAATTGACTTGTGCCCCCAACTACAGGCTGAAGAAACAGCATAGCAGTTTTCCAACAGCTGTTCCCTCCTTCAGTAAAGCCCCCACTACGACACGCAAGGTCTGATTCTATTCAGAGTCCAAACAAGTCAATCCCCCATCTCATGGGCTGCCTCACTGACAATGAAAGATGGCACATCTAAGCACCACTGATGTTTTATAAAATAGGGCATTAATTTGGTAAATTCAGAATATGCAAAGGTTTACTCCTTACAAGAATGGCAGGCTTATAAACTTAATAATTTGGTTGAATATGCTTTAAACCAGTTATTTATTCTACAGTTATTACAAATACCTATAAAGTATTTGTATATATATATACAAATGTATCTATATATGTATATATCTATACCTATAAAGTGTATAGATAACTCAGCTTTTAGTTTAAATTATATTTTCTAAAAATATTGCTAATATTTGGCATTAGTTATACAAAATATGAAACCAAAGACACTGAAGCCATTTTGATATTTAGCAAAATAACCTGATCTAAAGAAAAACATACTAACAAAAGTATTAAGAATCTACTCAGATTTGATCTAATCTCCCCTCTCAAATCCTATAAGAAAAGCTTTTCAATTAGGCATCAATAATCAATGAGAAACATGCTGATTATGAAATTTAACATTAAAACTAATCCTTTAGGACTGTGTATTTGATATAACCAAAAAAAACATTATTTACTTACCTACAACATGATATACTTATTTGCTAATTTTGAAACCACTTTTCCTGGAAATAAGGTAGTTCCCTTTGAAATGTATTTTTATAACTAGAAACAACACTTTTAGTCACTGCTTTTACTCAGTAAAGATACATAGAATTTGTTATCCTAAATAAATTGAAAACATGTTATATTTAAAGGAGTATAAAGCCAATATATTATTTTTATCCTAAATAAATTGAAAATTAAAGTAAAGTGAAGTCGCTCAGTCATGTCTGACTCTGCGACCCCATGGACTATAGCCTACTGGGCTCCTCCCATGGGATTTTCCAGGCAATGGTACTGGAGTGGGTTGCCATTGCCTTCTCCAAACTGTGTTCTATTTAAAGGAGTATAAAGCCAATATAGTATTTTTAAACATCTAAAAGAAACTAAGATACAGCTCTAGTATATCTTATTTATAGAACTGTGTAATATTTAAAATTTTGCTTGAAAAATGGAATGGAAACAAGAGAGCATGGGTTTTATTCATTCATCTATTCAAACAACATTTACTACTTCCCTTCTGTGGGTCCGTCTCTGGGCTAGAGTCTGGATAGTCCTAAATGAGATGACGTGGTCCCTTTCTGGCTCAAGTTCCCCACTGATGGGAAACACAGACAGCTACTAGACATCAGGCTTGTGTCATTTGGGCACAAAGTACCCTTGGAGCTCAAAATGTAAATTAGTGCAGCCACTGTGGAGAACAAGACGGAGGTTCCTTAAAAATCGAAAAACAGCTACCATTTGGCCCAGCAATCCAACTCCTGGGCATATATCCAGAAAAGACAAAAATTCTAAGTTGAAAAGATGCATGCACCTCAGTGTTCATACAAGCACTATTTACCACAGCCAAGATGTGGAAGAAACCTAGGTGTCCATCCACAGAGGGATGGGTAAAGAAGATATGGTACGTATATACAATGGAATATGACTCAGCTATAAAAAAGAAGAAATAATGCCATTTGCAGCAACATGAATGGACCTGGAGATTATCATACCAAGCAAAGCAAGTCAGACAGAGAAAGACAAGTATCACATGACATCATTTATTTGTGGAATTTAACAAAATGATACAAATGAAGTTATTTACAAAACAGAAATAGACTCACAGACACAGAAAGCAAATTTATGGTTACCAAAGGGGATAGTTTGGGGGGAGGATAAATTAGGAGTTTGGGATTAATGATTAATACTATTGTATATAAAACAGATAAACAACAGGATCTATAGTATAGCACAGGGAACTATATTTAATATCTTATAATAACCTATAATGGAAAAGAATCTGAAAAAGCATGGATTTATATACATATATATAACTGAATCACTTTGCTGTATTCCTGAAACTAACACAACATTGCAAATCAACTTAAAGATATCGATTTAAAAATAAATAAGTAAAGGGAAAATATATTAAGTACAACCTGAAATTAAAATTCTAGAGTACCAGCTCCTTCTGCCTAAGGAGGGCGGTGGCTGCAGAGACGGCACAGGAGGAGCTGGTGGAAGCACATGTTAAGGATGGGACAGAGAAGCGTCCTGCCCCGGGCACAGACAGACTGGGAGGAGGAGATGACCGAGCGCGGGCGTGTGAAGACCCGGGCTTGCAGGGAGACACGGCTGGGGGCTGACAGTGAGCACGTGGGCCCAGCGACCCCCTCCAGGAGACTGGGCATCACCCCGCAGTGACAGCAAACCCACGGAGGGCTCCAGGCAGGGTAACATGCAGATAGGACTCACTGAACTGTGACTTCCCTGGAGGTGTGAGCAGGGTGGGTTTAGAGCATACCGTGCCTTTGCTCCGCACCCTCTGAGGGCATCTCACAAACTCTAGAACAGATCCACGCCCACCCCCACACGACGCAACCCTCCCCCACAGCCTCTGGCCATCCTCCCAGAAGCTGGGCTCTGCCAGCCACACCCACGGCCTTCCTGCTCCTGCAAACACCCAACTCAGCCCCACCTCAGGACATTTGCATGTGCTGCCCACACCCTGGCGTGGGTTACCCCTCCCCCACTGAGGTCTGCCTGCAAGGGAACCTCCTTAAAGACACTTCCCAGAGAGCTCATCCAAACAGCACCACTGACAACTCTCTGCCACACCCCTGTTACCATTCCTGGAAGCATGCATGTGTATGTACTTGCTCTTCTCTGTTGGAACATAATGCACCGGGGTTGTCTACCATGCAGTCCAGGCATAAAACACAGGTGAATAACACGTATGTGGGTACTCAAGCTCGGTCATGTCTGACTCTTCGCAACCCCACGGACTGTAGCCCACCAGGCTCCTCTGTCCATGGGATTTCCCAGGCAAGGATACTGGAATGGGTTGCCATTTTCTTCTCCAGGGGATCTTCCCAACCCAGGGATCAAACCCACGTGTCCTGCATTACAGGCAGATTCTTCACCTGCTGAGCCATCAGGGAAGTCTAGGGAATAATAATCCATGATAAACACCTATTGAATGCAAGCCCGGAGGGGAGACCAGTTAGGAAAGAGCTACAAAAGCCCAATCATCAGTGTTGATTTTGTCTTAAGGAAGAAAGTGGGGGTTCCCTGCTGGCACTGGTGGTAAAGAACCTCCCTGCCGATGCCTGGAGAATCACCGTGGACAGAGGAGCCGGGGGGCTACAGTCCATGCGGTCACAAAGAGGTGGAGCGACTGAGCTTGCAGCAAATAAGGAAGCGTCAGCGTGACGGCATATTTAGGAAGAAGGGCTGATGCGGGAAGTGAATACGTGACTTACACACGCCCCCTTGCCTGACAGGGAGGAGGGCCCCACTGGTCATGCTGCCTTTCACAGAGGGGACAGAGCAAGCAGAAAAGAAGAGCGGGTGATGAGGGCGCTGGGGAGAAGGCTGAGGAGGGGCCAGGGGGATCGGGGCAGCTGGGGTGCCCACTGGGCCTGGCCCCTCCTCACCATCACACAAGGAGCACAAATGTGCATTCCGATGATACCGCGTGAGGGAGAGCCAACCCTGCCGTGTGCTTGCCCTGGGGCACGGATGAGCAGAAGCCGGCCCTCACTGGGGGAGGACAGAGGGACCCCCTTACCCAAGGGCTCCGGGACAAGCATAGGCCTGACCCCACGGGGCTGCTGCATTTGGGGGAACAGCGGACTAAAGACCGGATGGGGCTGCTTTGAGTATTACTGTTGGCAGCAGCACACACGGGGAACAGATGAGAAAGGCCAGAGGCTCCGGGAGAGCCAGGACTGAGCTGCCAAGCGCCTGGAGCAGAACGGAGGCCGCACGGAGGCTGGAGAGACCTGTGGTCACGCAGGGATCACGAGGCATGTCCACAGAGGGTGGGGGCTGTGGGGTGGCATCTGAGAGCATCCTTAGACCCGTCCACTCCTGCCCCTACCGGCACTGCCTGGTACCCAGGCCTCACAGCCCATCCCCAGCACCCAGCTGCCCTGCAGGCTGGGCACGGGCATCAAGTCAGGCTTCCATCTGGCCACAGAAGGCGTGGGCAGAGTTGCTCTCCACGTCCCCACGCACAGACCCCAGCCTGGATAGCTCTCTGCCGCAGGTCTACACTGCACGGGGGACCTGTCCCTGGGAGACAGACCCTTGCCAGCCACCCCAAGAGCATCCCAGATGAGTCACGCAGACAAGACTTGGACACGTGTGCCACCTAATAGGAGGCTTAAGGATTAAGGGTGAAGGTGACTGATGCCAGATATGAGTCGGGAAAGACTGTTCATAATGGCGAGAAGAAAAAACGGTTTCTTTTGAGGGGGTGGTGGCGGGAGGTGAACTGGTCCGTGTCTTCCCACACAGCAGCTGGAGGCCCCGCTCTGCGGCAGGCTGTGCTCTCAGGTGAAACCCCGGGGCGCAGGCGTCCCCAGGGTGGTGGCAGGTCTGGGCTCCTGGCCCCTCTGCAGGTCTCAGAGCCAGGAGAGAACCGGCCGGACCCGTTTGACTGGACTGCGCTGCTGCCGCCGCCTTAATACTAATGACACTGAACGTCTTTTCGGCAACTACCAGATGTCTTGTGATGGGTCCCCCCAGGAAACACGTTGACACAGCCAGCACCGTCCCTGTTCCAAACGCGGGACGGGAAAGAGGGAGGGGACGAGCATGTCTAGGGGCCGCTGACCCAGCCCTGTGATGTGGAGGCAAGGACCCAGCCCCGCGTTCACCCTCATGGCAGCCCCCAAAGGAGGTACATTGTTCCCACTTTTATAAAAGATCAGACTGAGTTTAACTATCCATCCAGGTACGGCATGGCTAATCAGGGTTCCCCCCAGCGCCATCTGAGCCTGACCTCCCTAGGATGCTTTCTGGGTCTAAATGACACCTTCCCCAGGATCTCAGATTCTCAGAATCAAAGGCCAGGGCAGGAGGGTACGTGCCCACAAGGCAGTTGTATGGGGATCTACCCACCATAGAAAGGCAGGAACATCTTCACATTTACCCCTAGGGGGCTGTTTAAACAAACCTCGAGGGGGTCACACAATGGAGCACCTCTGCAGCTGAGCCAAGACTGAGGACACTCGCTGTAGAGGCTGCTCTTTTATGTAATTGTTAAAGAAGATGTGGTCTAAAAAAGCAATTCCTAAAACTTGAAGCAACATGAACCATATACACTTACTGTACATTAAGTTGGCAACATCAAAACAATCCCAGATGGGATGCACGGGACATGGGATGAAGTAACATATGCCATGTTGAAGGGGATGTGACGGGTTCATTACACCATTCCCTGTGATAAACAGATGGACAGAAAGATATACAGACTTAGATGACAGACAGACATAGATAGATGACAGATCACTGTTGTTTAGTCGCTAAGCTGTATCTGACTCTTTGTGATCCCATGGACTGTGGCCCACCAGGCTCCTCTGTCCATGGGATGCTCCAGACAAGAATACTGGAGTGGGTTGCCATTTCCTTCTCCCAGATGGAGAGAGATAGAGATAGAGAGAGAGAGAGATGCTATTTTCTAGTTGTGGGGCTGGAAAGACCGAGGCCTCTCCTGTCTCCTTCTGGGCCCAGAATCCACAGAAGGGTCTCCATCACTGGCCGCTCATCCCAGCATTTGTGTCTGACTTAAAGTAGCCTGGAAAAGCCTGGGACAGTGGCTGACGCTTACAACCACGGGCAGCACTTGCAGAGCCTGCTCAGGAAACCCAGGCGCTGCTCATCTGCAGCAAGGCGCCTGGAAGGAGCATCTTACTGTCTCTTTAGTCTCTTTCCTTTCCTGGATCTGACAGTCACAGGCTCCTGTTGCAACTTCCCAGGCTGCGGTGTTTGCAATCCCGCCCCCGCTTCAAAGACAGGGAACAAGGGGTCCAAGGTTAATCAGCCCTGTAAAGACAGAGGAGATCTGAGGAACTGGAGCCTGGAGAGCAGGGCAGTTCCCCAGCCCCTGGGCCGGCCCAGCGGGGAGAGGGCAGGCAGGGCTCCGAGAACTGGGTGGGAGCAGCCGCCGGCAGCACTGGACGGCCAGACCACTGCAGAGCCCCAGGGCTCCACGTGGCCGCAGGTGCGGCAGCTGGCTTCTCAGCCCTGGGAACAGAACTGACTTCAGACAAAGACCCAAAACGCACATGCAGAATGCTGGTGGTCCCTGAGGTGCCCCAGAGGGCAGAGGAGCGCAGGGCTCGCCCACACTGGCCGTGCCGGGCGGCCTGTCTGTGACCGTCCTCCATGCTGGCTCCCTGATTCCAACCAGGAGGTCCTAGTCCCGTGGGCTGACGGTGCACGTGGACTCACAGGGGTGTGACCAGCACGTCCACCCACACGTCCCAGAGCAGCAGCCTCTCCCTGTGAGGACACAGCTCTGAACTAAAAACAGAACTCAGGGCCAGACGTGGCTCAGAGCATGGGCCTTTCCCCGCATTTTATCGATTCATAATCCCCTTTCACAGGCTGTGAGCCACTTTCACAGTCATATACCACCTGGCAAGCTCCCTTGGGATCATTTAAAATGATGTTTAACAAATACTCATCATGTGCAAAAGTAAATTCTGAGTTTTTATGTAACTAGTGGTGCGCACTGTTCGCATGTTTTCATTTTGTGAGAAACAACTCAGCTGTGGGCAAATGAGTCACAAAGGGATAGATTATTTCATTCTTTGTATGGAAATCAAACGCACAGTAAAATGCAGACTGAAAGTTAACTACGTGTTCTGGGCAAAACTGCTCTTGGGAACTGGGTGTTTTACTCCTTTTTTTAAAAAAAAAAAAGATAATCGGGGCTTCTTATTTTAAATGACAAAGGAAGACATGGCTTTTCAGCTGCTCCTTGTAAGCACTTCTGCAGGAATATTACAGTGTAAGGATGGTTCCTATTTCCCACGGGAGAAAAAAAAATACGGAGGTTTTAGGAAAGCAGCATCAGCACGTATGTATTGTCTAACTTGTAGTTTTACAGACACTTAGGCCAAGAGACGTATCATTTTTATTTGGACCCACAACTTAGCCGTCTCGGGATGAGTATCACAGGCCAATTTACAAAATGGGCCCTCCTTTTTTTATCTTCGCCATTAATTAACATCTCAACATCAGGTCCCCTTCTGTTTCTTTCTTTTAACGCATCATAGAACTAAGCTAAATAACATAATAATATATCATAGAACTAAGCTAAATGACATGATTAGAAATTTTAAAGAAACATATAAAATAGCATAATGGTCGAGATTTCCATGGGTGCTTAGAATAAGCCCCAAAAGTGGCCAAGGCGTTGTCTCGCCTAAAAAAAAAACTCTGTCTGCCACTATTTCTCTTTCCACATGAACCTTCAATGTTGAAGAAAAACCTCAGAAAATACTGTTGAAGCCACTGCTATTTCTACTTCTTTAATGATGTCAACACTGGCATGCTGTGTCAGCCCCCTTTCGTAAACTGCTGCATAAAGGATCTCTCCCAGCACCTGCTCCAGGGCGCACCTGGCCAGGGTCTCCCACTGTGAACACACAAGGTTACACCCCATGGACTGTAACCCTCCAGACTCCTCTGTCCATGGGATTCTCCAGGCAAGAATACTAGAGTAGGTTGCCGTGCCTTCCTCTAGGGGATCTTCCTCATCCTTCCTAGGGATCAAACGTGCATCTCTTACATCTGCTGCACTGACAGGCAGGTTTTTTTTTACCACTAGCATCATCTGAGATGCCCCTTTGTTTATGTATTTGTTTCTAAATAGATGCACATTACTAGTGTACTGTGAACACTAGAGAAGTTACACGGAAATCTAATTTTAGAAAGGATATGATAAAAATTAAATATTTCCTTCCCCAAACCCAGTGGATCATGAAGCAGGCACTTCTGGGACACACACCTGCGCTCTGAAGACTGTGCCTCTAAGATGTGACCGCGTGACATCCGTGGCAGCCACATGCTGACCCGGACAGCTCAGTTCCCCCAGCGGCATCTGGGACATCCTCAGTGAGGGAACTTCCCCCATCCCTCCAGGAGGGCAAATAACCTGCATCCAGGGGTTTTATTCCAATCAAGGCGTGCAGATCCAGGAATGGAAGAAAGCAGCGCCAGTATTCCCACAGTTTGTCCAAAAGGAGAACGCTGCATGTAGAGCCTCCAGTGTGATAACCATTCAACGAAGGACACGGCGCCTCTCCCGAGGCGGTGTCCTCCAAATTTACCAGTGATGCAGAGGAGGTACAGAACTTTCATCCCTCTTGAAATAGCCTTTCCTACCACACTTTCACATAATGATAAATGCTGATAACAGCCCCAAGCTACCTGTTCACTCTGTGTGAGGCGCCGTGTATGTGTCAATTATGGGTTCTCCACAGCTCTAGAAGCAGGTGTACCATAATCCCTTTTTCCAGATGAAGAAATAAGAACATGGGGTGCCTTAGGTCCTCCCAAAAACCAGAGCTTGAGTTTAGGTGCGTCCCCCTCAGAAGGTGGTGCAAGCCCCAGGGAAGCAAGAGAGAGGGGGGCCAGAATCAGGTGTCGGGACAGGGGCACAGACTCCACAGAGGCTCCCAGCTGCACTTGGCTTGAGATAAGCTAGCTGCTCAGGGTCGCTGGAGGATGGTCCTGGGTCTGCAAGCAACCCAGGGGGCAAGAGGAAGGAACTTTCATCCTCACAGCAAGTGGGTGGTGCCAAGGCATGTCCTACATCCGTGACCCCAGGGAAGGAGGAGAGGAGAGACACGGGGTTCTCGAGGGGACCAGGGTTCGGTGTGTGCTCACTCGTGACATGAAGGGGAAAGCCACATGGGGTCCCGTTTCAGGCCAGAGGGGAGCAGCATGCAGACCTGGGTGGCAGGACCTGCCCAGCATGCTTGGCTCAGGCCAGAACGGGAGCTCAGGGTCAGGAAGGCTGGTCTGAGCGAGTTCTACCCCAGAGCTCCACGCTCCTCTGCTTCATGGCTTCCTCCAGGGGAACCGACAAGATTTCACTCAAACCACAGCAAATGCAATCGGGACTCACCGTAATAATCCTTGGTTTTCTGAAAGCCAGCGCCAGGACAGGGATAGTATTTTATAGTTTCTTCATGAAAGTGAAAACTGTTAGTTGCTCAGTTGTGTCTGACTTTTCACGACCCCATGGACTGTAGCCCACCAGGCTCCTCTGTCCATGAGATGCTCCAGGTAAGAATACTGGAGTGAATCATTCCCTTCTCCAGGGGATCTTCCCAACCCAGGGACTGAACCTGGGTCTCCTGCATTGCAGGAATATTCTTTACTGTCTGAGCACCAGGGAAACCCTGTTTCTTCACAGGCTCTGTCTATTAGTTTGTTTCAAGATGCCATTAGGAAATGGTTGTTTACAGTTCTACTAGCCCTCTTCATCAAAGAATCATGGGTCAAGAGACAAGGTATTTTCAACCACCCCTGAATGAAGATGTGGCAGGAAAAAGCCCCAGAGAAAACCTTAAGCTAGTTGACAGCTGTACCCACACTGGACAGATGGAGTTCCTCAGAAGCCCCTTGGAGTGTGACTTCTCTTTCCCCCCGTCTGGATTTAATCAAGTCGGCAAATCAGAAAAGTAGACAGAAACCAAAACATCTCCAACATGCACACTTTCCTCTGAAGTCCACTTTTATACGCCCTCCGGAGTGGATCTAGGTTTGCAAGCACCTGTGTTGTCTTAAAAACGCTGTTGCCAAGCATAACCTCTGGACGGTAGCTGACCCTGGACACCCGTCTGAACACATGTGGCTCCCTTGGAGCAAAATAAAATGCACCCTTTTGAGAAGAGAGGAAGAGAAAACATTTCCTCTAGAAAGGTTTCTTTATTCAGCCCCAGTGTTGCAAAGCTCAGAGCCAGCCCTGGCCCTGAGGTGGTGAATGGCAGTAGTTCTGTTCCAGAAAGAATTCAAAACAAGATCTCCTCCAAAGATGCACATTCTTGGTCAGAGTCCTGAATTTCCTCAATATGCTCATTCATTCACACATTCATGATGCGCCTACTATGCGCCAGCCCAGTTCTCCGGAGTCTCTCCAGGAAGAGACGATCAGGGAACGTAGGGAGCATTTTGGCAACAGACAGAAACATCTGGCTTGCTTGCACTTAAGAGACAATGTTTGTTGTTGGATAAATAAAGATAATGCAAACCCAGATCTCCTGGGGAGAAATAACATACTGATGGTAAGTTAATAACTGTTGTTGGATCCTGTTGTGAGATTAGAGTTTACTGGGAGAGTATTTCTAGAGAAAATACGGTGTTGAAAGGGGAAAAAAAGAGAGAAAAGAAAGATGCATAAACAGAGATCTGAGACCCAAAGGTCTTCCTTAAAGGGATGGACTACAGTGAAGATGCCCAGGACCAGCTGCAGTGACACTGGGCAAGAAGAGTGGACTTAAATTGACTTCCTCTGGTTCAAACTCTGGCTGCAGACAGCAGGGACATCCTATCTCTGGGGCTGGCAAATTCCTGTCCCCTGTGTTTCCCTATAGTCAGCAAGCTAAGATTATTTTCTACAGTTTTTAAACGGTTGAGGGAAAAGAGGTAAAACAGGAATAATATTTCATTGAATATGAAATTACTCAAAATTAAAATTTCAGTGTCCATTTTTGTTGTTGTTCAGTCACTAAGTCATGTCTGACTCTGCAACCCCATGGACTGTAGTATCCCAGGCTTCCCTGTCTATCAACATCTCCTGGAGTTTGCCCAAACTCATGTTCATTGAGTCGGTTCATTAATGCCATCTAACCATCTCATCCTCTGTTGCCCCCTTTTCCTTTTGCATTCAGTCTTTCCCAGCATCTGGGTCTTTTCCAATGAGTTTTTCACATCAGGTGGCCAAAGTACTGGAGCTTCAGTTTCAGCATCAGTCCTACCAATGAATATTCAGGGTTGATTTCTTTTAGGACTGACTGGTTTGATTGCCTTGCTGTCCAAGGGGCTCTCAAGAGTCTTCTCCAACACAATTCAAAAGCATCAATTCATCAGCACTCGGCCTTCTTTATAGTCCAACTCTACTGGAAAAAGCACAGTTTTGACTATACAGACCTTTGTCGACAAAGTGATGCTTTTAAATATGTTGTCTAGGTGTGCCAAAGCTTCCCTTCCAAAGAGCAAGTGTCTTTTAATTTCACAGCTGTAGTCACTGTCTGCAGTGATTTTGGAGCCCAAGAAAATCTGCAATTTCTATATTTTCCTTTCCCTATCTATTTTTGTCATGAAGTGATAGAACTGGATGCTATAATCTTAGTTTTTTCAATGTGGAGTTTTAAGCCAGATTTTTCACTGTCTTCTTTCACCTTCATCAAGAAGTTCTTTAGTTCCTCTTCAATTCCTGCCATTAGGGTGGGATCATATACGTATCAGTGCCCATTATTTGTCAGATAATAAAGCTATCGCGGATCTCAGCCACACCTGTTTGTTTACACAGTAAGGCCTCCACCACAGTGCCAGAGCTGAGTGATCCTCTTGGAAACCCAAAAACCTGAAAACATCTGCCCTCTGGCCCTGTCCAGAAAGGTGTGGCAACCCCTGACCTGTTAACCCAAATGCCCTCTGGGGGCACACAGCCTGCGGATCCTGAGCCTGCCCCCATCATCTCACTCCCGGTGCCTCTTCACTGTTTCCACAGCACGCTCTCTACACAGAGGGCTGGCCCTGGAGCTGGCGGGCTGCCCTCTGGTGAATGGCTCACTGCCGTTCCGCCAGCCTGGGGGTATTCTATCCATCAGCTACTCACCCCAGCAGGACTTAACTGCTTAGATCCTGTTGCTTAAAGAAAACGCTAAGAAATTAATGGTGTGAAGAGAAAGAAGATGCTTATTTTCATGTAACCTAAGTTAAATGTCTAAGGAAAACAAATTAAGCTGTATGAATGAATGAATAAATGAATGGTTTACTTAGGTGATGGAAAGTCACCTGAAAAGAACTAAGATGGAAAAAAAAAATTCTTGTCAGTCCCAGGGGGGTTCTGCAATCAGATTTTTTTAATTGAAATTGATCTGCAATGTTGTATTAGATTTACATGTACAGCAAAGTGATTCAGTTATATATGTGTGTGTATATATATATACAAAAATATGTATTCATTTTCATATTCTTTTCCATCATGATTAATCATAGGATATTGAATATAGTTCCCTATACTATACAATAAAACCTTGTTGCTTATTTATTTTATATATAGTAATATATATATGTTAATCCCAAACTCTTTAATTTATCCCTACCCCCACCAATACTTTCCTCTTTGGTAACCATACATTTTTTTCTATGCCTGTGGGCCTAATTTCTGTTTTGTAAACTGTACTCAGAATTGACCAAAATTCTTTTTGATTTCTTAGTTGCTTTTAGAGAATCTGAAGCTGGAAACCACAGACAATGCATTCTGGATGGGACCCTCTATCTAAAGATTGTAAAATACATGTAAATGCGCGTTTCTAAGACATTTCATATTTTCAAGTCACTCATTCAAGTGCTGAATCCTAACCCCACTTGGGTCAGATCAATGGCACTGCCCACAGTTCCCTACACGCCATGCTGTTTCTTGCACGACTTCTCTCAACAGGGTCAGTTCTGCCCCTGAGGCAGAACTGCTTGGCTTTCCATCGCTTGCCCAGGTCTCACAGCTGAGATGTGGTACCTCCACTCCCAGGCAGCCTGACTCTGTGAAACGGCATCTTCACCCACTCTATGATTCAGACTCCAGAGGAGCCAGAACCAAAAGATATTTTAGATTATAAAAATTATAAATATTTTTGCTACTTTACACTCCAGTATGGGCTATGCCAAAAAAAATTGTATAAATTTGGAAGTTTGAAAAGGAGAATTCAGATTATGGAGAATTAACACACTCAGAAAAGAAACTGATCAGAGTTCCATTCCAGATCCTACACATCAGTGAAATGTGCTCAGACATCTGAACACTCAAACATGTACAGGGCCGGAGGCGCCTACTCAACAGGCACTTTTCTGACATTTTCACCCCAAAGCCTATACTCTGGGATTCTCCTCAGGGCAAGCCTGTGGACAAGAGGAAGAGATCCCGCAATGTGGTCTGCATTTGGGAAGACTCTTTCTGCACCTCTGTGTCTGAGCAGGCATCTATGGGACGCACACCAAACACCACCACAAACAACAGTACTGTCTCTTCTGGGAACAAAAGTCAAATCAAAGGCGACTGTAAAGCAACCTCAAAACATGAAGCTAACGCGTGTTGTGAATTTTTAACGCATGTTCTAGCTGGTCACAAAGGCGTCTCGGGCAATATGGCAGGCATCACTATTTGAAATCTCCTCTTTACCAAAAAATAAGCCAATGTCTGTGGCGACAGTCCTGAGAAAACTGTTCTCAAGAGCAGGTAGTGGTAATGAGACTGTTACGTTCCAACACCTGATTCTGCTTTTAGAAGGGAAATTATCCCAGACGGGCAGCCCTTGCCTTCCGAGCAAACGGGCAGCTACATTCACAGCATATTTACAGTGAGTGGATTTATCCGGCATTTAACATCAAGATCCTAAAATGAATTAGACATTTCAGCAGAGGGACGAACTGATTTTACCTATTTCAAGATAGTTCACTTGCCTAACTAATTCAATAACCAAACACAGGAAGTTCCCTGGCAGCCTTGAGGTTAGGATTCTGGGCTTTCTCTGCCGAGGCCTGGGTTCAGTCTCTGGTCTGGAACCTGAGATCCTGTAAGCCGCATGGCACAGCTATAAATAAATAAATAAAATGAAAAAATAATCAAATACAAATCCCAAAATACTTAAACACTTCAGTGGTTCTGGAATTCCAGCACCTCCTAAAAGCTGTTTTAGGTGTTTAAAGTGTTACTGCATCACCCTGGTTCGCGGGTCAGCACTCCCATCTCTGGGACACCAGCTTCACCTGTAGCAAGTGGATGCCATCTTCCCTGGCCTCCTGTCTGGACCCTCTTCTGCTCCCTCAGCTGCCCCTCCTGGTGTCACGCCACATCCTGACCTCACACCGCCGCCCTCACGGTGACCCCAGCCTGCATCCCTGCTGAGCACCTCCATGGCCTGCTGCACTCCCTGACACTCACACCTGCCTCAAACCGATACCAACCTCATTTCAACATCTCCCCTCCCACACGTGCCCCTGCTGCCCACCATCGCCCGTCTCACCTCCAGGCAAAGAGCACCACGCAACCCAACAGTCCCGTCCTGTGCCCACATCCAGAAGTCAGCCCATTGACCGCACTTCTACGAGACTCTCCAATATTCCCCTTCTCGCCCAGGGTCACTGCTGCCTCTCTAAAGTCCAGTTTTTAAGGGACATCTGAGATACTTTTAATGAAAAGAATTCTTCTCTGATGCAAATAATTGGGCTTGCTTCTCCAGTCTACGTTTTTTATGCATGGGTTTTGTCTGAAGTGGGGAAACATTAGTACTAACAAGTGGAAGGAAAATCAATCGGCTGTACTTCGGTTCTTTAAAGGCTGAACTTCGGATTCCCAAGTGACAGAGGGGTGAGAAGTGACGGGGCAGGGCTGAGGAGGGGAGGGGAGGGGAAGGCCGCATGCGTGCTCCCTCCAGAGGTATGACGGCGGCGACTGAACAACACTGCGCAAAGCCTGAAAGCTGACGGTGATGGTTTATTTGCCAAACCACACTGACAGCTTCAGCCCAGGACACAGCCGCTCAGGTATCTCTGAGAAACTGATCTGAACAGCTGAGGAAGGAGCCAGGGCATATGGGAGTTTCTGCCACGAAGACCAAGTAGCTGGAACATCAAAAGGTTCCTGTTGGGACTTCCCTGGTGGTCCAGTGGTTAAGACCTCACACTCCCAACACAGGGGGTGTGGCTTCAAATCCTAGTTGGGGAACTAAGATCTTACCTGCCACATGATGTAGCCAAAATAAGGATTACTATTAATTAAAGAAAACAAGACATCCCAAGTTAAGGAATGTACTGCTGTCTGTGTATGGGAGGATGCAGGAGTCTGGGCTCTTTGAAATCATTGCTTCGATCTGTACCTCACTATCTGGGGCCAGCACCCTATGCTTTCTCAACCTGAGTTTCCTCAGTGATGAGAAGGTGGCTGAAATGTGATGGATTGATGGCTGCAACACCCTTTGTTTACTAATATGGCAGAGACTTTTTTTTTTTTTCACTGAAAACAGCAATTGGGTGCTGCCAATACCAGACCACGAGTGGGGCCAGAGGGCTGGGTGCTGGGGAGCCAGGTCACCCTAGGACTGTGGCCTCCCCAGCTGCAGGAAAGCTCTGGCAGCACACTCTGGAGATGCATGAACAAGGCTGCATTCATTCCAACTCTATTTCACTCTGCAGTCACGCTGCATGAAACTGAAAGACATTCTCAGTGTCTAGGTGCAGGACTCCCCCTGCACAAAGAGAACTCTGAGACTGTTGCAGAACCCCCACTTCCAGATCTACCTAAGGGAGCCACACCCAACCCGCCTGGGCTGCCCCCCGAGTGTTGGCCCCTGTGGCCCCTATGCCCAGAGGCCTCCCCACTTCGCAGAGCTGATCTACGGGAAGGGATGGCTAGGGAGCAAGGCTGCAATGGAGAACAGGAGTCGAGCTGGGCCTTTACTCTGAAATATTAGAGGAAAACAAGCCAGTTCCTCACCATCTGCAAACAAATGGGCAAGCATGAGAGTCACATGGGAAACTTGCAAGACTACAGGAGCCCAAACTGCTCGGATCCAAGTCCCTGTGTGTGGGGGGGGAGGGGTGGGGGGGGGACGTGCCCAAACCTCATCCCATCCCCTACTCCCACCCCCCAGGCATATACCCCACATACCTTCCCCAGGATAAAGTTATACAAAAACATTCATCCAGGAGTTAGAAATTCCAGCTGTCACCTCAAAGTGAAAAATAAAAGCAATCATCTCCTTTTTTTCCATCGGGAGTGTTCACGGACCCCGATGACATTCTGGAGCCCCACGTCCTCCCCAGTTGTATTTTCTTCTTCCTCTAGTCTGCCCTCCCTCCCCACAGGTCTGGGGGTTTCCCTGTTTTAACAAAGAAGCCTTTATCATCTTATCTATTCTTCAACAGAATGGAGCTTCCTTCGTTTTCCAAGGAAATGCCCTTTGTTTCTACAAACAAAACCCTGGTACAAACACAGGAGAATGTGTCCTGTGAAGAAGCTAATGTCCAGCGGCAGGACTGGTGAAACTCATAAGGAGGTTGTGGACTTAGACTCCAGGACAGTGCCGTGGTTTGGTGACAAGAAAGCAGCAATTCTAAGGAATCCATCTGAATTAGAACCTGAGATTTGGGCTGTCCGGCTAACAGCGGCGAGCAGCACATTCAAACCCATGACAAGATGCTCTTTACTCACTGGAGCCTTGCTGGCTGTGCCTGTGAGTCCCTATGGGAAGGGGCACCTGCGCTTGCCCCTCAGGTCTCACCCCCCGCCTTCCGTGAGGCTGGAGGGAAGGGGGAGCTGGACACTCTGCAGCAGCCCCTAGGTTGCCTGGGGCCAGGGCAGAGGAGTCCCTCAGAGACTCAGGAGTAAAGAGGGAGACAGACCAGATAAGAGCAGGAAAATGGAGCGGACAGCACGAGGGAGAGTGAATGGCTGGCTCAGCCCAGAGTCACAGACCTAGAAGCACCTGGCCCCCCAGATGGTGAGGGGCTCCCATCCTGTCTCCCGCAGGGCCCCATCTCTAACCTCTGCAAAGGCAGCAGCGGGGCCACGCCACAGGCCCTGCAGAACTGGGATCCCTGGGTGAGGCTTCCCTGCTGCCATGACAACCGTGGATGCTCTGGTCCAAGCCACAGTCCGGCTAAGTCAGAACCTGCCAGATCTGCGCTTGTGAAGCTCTGGACCAGTCATTCAGGCCAGGCATGGCCATGAGCCTTGCCCACAGCCTGAAGGGTGTACCTGCATCTGAAGTCAGCAGCCAGGCCTGGGCACCCAGCTGGCCAGCCAAGTTCACTGTCAGCGGGCAGGCAGCAATCAGGTTCACGCACGCTAGCCTGGACAGGGTTCCCTGGAGAACATCACTGGTAAGGCCCCCGTCAGAAGTGAATATTGAACCCTCTCCTCCGAATGGCGCTGATGCAGCAAATGAGCCAGTAACTGATCTCATAGTGACCTCACTCTGCCTGAAATTGCTGGGGGTCCTTGTATGGCAACAATTCACAGAAATAAATGGGTGAGCTGTATGGAATATTAAAAAAAAATTTATTTCAATAAAGCTGTACCTTTTTAAATTATGGAGACAAAATATTTATTTGAACGTAAATTCTTTACCCACTAAAATGCTAAAGTCCCAAAGTAAATTTATAAAATCCCTTGAACCTTCCAGTCCAGTGTGTGATCCTGTGTCCAGTCTTCACCATTTCAGTGGAAAATAAGACTCTTTAAAAGGTGCTCTTCCCTTCTTTGGCAGGTGACTGAGTGGGCAAAGAATCTGCCTGCGATGCAGGAGACACGGGTTCAATCCCTGGGTCAGGAAGATCCCCTGGAGGAGGGCATGGCAACCCACTCCAGTATTCTTGCCTGCAGAATCCCATGGACAGAGGAGCCTGGTGGGCTACAGTCCACAGGGCTGCAAATAGTCAGACACGACTGAAGCGACTTAGCACACATGCCTGCACTTCCCTTCTTTTCCTTGCTTCTATCTCCTTGAAAAGATTTAGGTAGCCAAGGAGGCGGCTGGAGTGGGGAAGAGGTGTGGTTGGTATACACAATGCATTAAAGGGATAAGTACATCCATATAGGGTTCTGGGAGTTGGGCTCCTGGCGTCAGAGCTGGGAGTCAGCCACATGGAGAGCAGGGGCAGGGAGGCAAGAGTGTGTCCTCCCAGAGAGGAGCGTTTGCATCTGTGAAGATGTACACATGGACGTGGGGAGGGAAAGGGGGAGGATGTCAGCAAACGTAGATGTTAATAACCGGGGAACCGGGATGGGAATTTACAGGAATTCTCTGTAGTAAGCCTGCAAGTTTCCTGTCAACTTGACAGGTTCTAAAATAACAAAGTTAAAAACATATTGGTAGGATTTCCCTGCTGGTCCAGTGGTGAAGAGTCCATCTGCCAATGCAAGGGACACAGGTTCATTCCCTGGCCTGGGAATATCCCACATGCCCCGGAGCAGACAGTCCCAGGAGCCACAGCTACTGATGCCTGAGTGCCTACAGCCCATGTTCCATAACAAGAGAAGCCCCCACGCACCTCAACTGGGAAAAGCCCGTGGGCAACCAAGATCCAGGGCACCCAAAAATCAAAGAATAAATAAAATCTAAAACCGTATATATTGGTAAAAATGGAGAAAGGACTAGTGAACCACGCAGGGATACAGGCATGACGCTGTCTGACTCCCCAGCCACCACTGGATCTGGCGCCTGCCCTGGCCCAGGAGTCAGCCCCTCCCCGTCTCGCGGCCCCTGCTCTCTCTGTCTCCGCTTCTCCGAGTTTCTTTGGCCTCCTCTGGTCCTCTGTCCTCCCTTCCACAGACTGACCCTCTTTCTTCCTCCTTCCTTTCCCCATCCCCACCCACCCAATCAAGAACTCAGTTCAAAATGGAGTTAGACTGTATCTTTTATTTTTTAGGTTGTGTAATACAGAAAAAAATACAAAGATTTTGAGAAACTTTATGTAAAATAATTTGCTATTTTCTTCTCAAATAACAGTTACGGTCACTTTTTAAATTTTATAAATATAATGAGTAAAGAGTATTTTTAAATGTTTCTCTGGATAAAACAATGCAACTCTTTTCTTACTATCTATATAGTCATTTTCCCCCCTATATGTCAGTCATCCTTAATTAAAAAAAAAAAAATTTCTGTGGTCCTAACTTCCCTCTGGGATGTATGCGTATATAACTAATAAGACAAAGATGACCAGACAGACAGCGGACAAGGGGAGGAGGGGTGGACTGCTGCGCAGAGAGAGGACGCACATTCGTGCCCACCACAGTCTGTGTGTGGTCAGGTGCAGATACAGCAAGGCCACTGTCCCAGGCGGCCTTGGACTCAGTGCAGAAACTCCCAGCACAGAGCAGACAGGTAGCAAGCCATCATGAGAGGCTCCTGGATGCGCAGACACACCACCTCCCTTCTCCAACATGCTTTCTGCAGTCCTGGCCACACCCCAGAGCAGATCAGTTTCATGGTATTTACCGACCTCCTCTCTGCACTTACATGGGACACACAATAAGCGCAGCCCCTGGGGACGCCTAAAGGACAGTCCTACCTCAGGACCCAAATCACAGGGGCCGGCCTGGTGCCAAGACCACAAACACGAGCATGTAAATACCCATATCAAGTGATAACTACATTTAGAAGCTCCACATTCACAGAAACTCCCACGCACACGCACACCGAGCAAGCAGGGAGAACTTGATCCGGAGCTTAGCCGATCTGAGAACCAGGCCCAGCAGGGCACTCCCATTTATGGACACCCGTCCCCTCCTGGGGCCCCACAGGAGACAACAGCGCTATATTTAGACGGGTCCGTGATTCCAGCCACTGCAGCCAGCAAGCACGGATCCACCTCTTCCGTGTGCTTCTCTTCCAGAAGTTAAGAGACAACAAAAATGATAAACAGCAGTGACAGCTATAATCTGCAGAACTGGGCGGGGGGTACCCTCCACAGGGGGCGTGTGCTCCTTGTTGATTTCAGCGTGGAGGAGACAGGAGATTGCGCAGCGGCCAGGCTGCTGCACGCTGAGCGCTGACTCTTCGCGCACCGCCCTGCACCAAGCCCCGCGCCCACGACAGGCGCCTGCAGGGACACTCCCTCCGGACGCCCGGGCCCGCGGGCAACGGGCAGCCTGTCATCTCTCTCAGGTTACCGGCAGGCCCGCCCTGCGAGCCAGCCCAGACCCAGAGGCTAACTACCGTAGGGCTTTTCTTTTTAAAACCCCAGTGATTTACTGAGAGGTCACACAACAAATGTATGGCAAAGGCATTTTACATTGCAAGAGAAATCATGAAGTTTTAATGTTTTAAAACTTACCTACTAAAACCCAGGTCATTCTCAGCAGGGATACTGCCCAGAAACTGCATGCAAGAATCTAGGCCCTAACTACAAAAGAGGAAATAAAATGTGTGATATTACTGCGATATTCCCATGGGTGCGCAACATATTTTTTTTGATAAATTTTTTTCCCTCTATGTTTTCAAATAAACTGCCTGAAATTTTCAGCTCTATTTACTAGGCCCTGCAATTATTATTTTCATATGAGATGCTTTGATACATGCCTTTCAAAAAAATTTTAAGGATTTTTTGATGACGACTTTATTGAATTTCTTACTGTATTGCTTCTGTGTCATGTTTTGGTTTTTTGACTGTGAGGCATGTGGGATCTTAGTTCCCCGACCGGGGATCAAACCTGTACCCCTGTATTGCAAGGTGAAGTCTTAACCAATGGACTGCCAGGGAAGTCCCAACACATGCCTTTTACAAATAGGCTTTATTTTTACAGCAGTTTTAAATGTGCAGCAGAATTCAGCAGAAGGTACAGAGATTTTCCAAATACCCCCCCCACACATATGTACAGCTTCTCCCATTATTAACATCTCACAACAGAGTGGTACCTTTGTTATAATTGATGAACATGCATTAACATCATCCTCACCGAGAAACCCTAGTCTACACTAAGGTTCACTCCTGGTGTCACAGACTTTATGGGTACAGACAAATGTATGATTATGTCTCCACTTCTGTGGATTATACAGAGGAGTGACATTACCCTAAACACCCTTTGTGCTCTATTTATCTCTCTTCTTTCCTCCCTGACTCCCTAATCAGGAAACCACTGGTTCTCCACAGTCTTCTCGAGAACGTCACATACTTAAAATCATACCGTGCATAGCCTTTACAGATTAATTTCTTCCACTTAGTAATGCATGTAAGTTCCTTCCATGTCTTTTCATGGCCCTGTAGTTCATTTCCTTTCAGCGCTGAATTATATCACACTGACTGATATTCCAGGCACATAAATCTTAAAAGAAAAAGAACATGGCTCCAAAGGGACAAACACACCATGCCCTATCTCTCCCTCCCGGTGCAGCTGTAAGGCCTGGTCAGCATGCTTGAAGCAGCAATTTGAGAACTCTGAGAAGTAAACCGTAACAGGCGAACTTGGGACGAAGACTGGAATTCACAATACCACCAAAAGGCTGCTAAGTTCACCATTTCTTCCAGTCCTGGACACAATACAGCATGAACTCTGTAGCGGGCAAAGGCCTGGACAGATTGCACTCCAGGAAGAACCCTCTAGTGCTGGCTCCAAGAGCAGCAGAGGGTACCCTAGTGCTCAGGGAGAATGGGGTGTACACCATTCTCAGGGGTAGCAGGGGTATGCTCACCCCTGCTCTCCTCAGCCCAGTCCCAAGCAGAGCTGGTGGCAGCAAGGCTGAAGGCAGCGGGGGCCCAAAGGACCCTGGAGCTCTGATGGAGGAAACCTGTCCTCTGCCATCAGAGAAGCGGTGGTTTCCAGGAGGTGGAGTGAGCCCCACTGCTTTTTCTAATCTCTGTTCTTCTGCTGCTTTGCCCCAGAAGTGGGCAGTCTTGGGAAGTGCATCTTGGAGTCAGGTAAATACAGCCCCAGTTTTCTGGCCTGAGGACCAAAAGGGGAAGCTTAGAGAAGCAGACAGCCCCGGGGAGATTGTAGAAAAAACAGCTCAGGAAACTCCAAAATGTCATCTGAAATCCTGGTGGCATCTCTGAACTGCACCAGTGTGGATCTGACCCTTACCAGCAACCAGAGACTTTGAGAACTGGACTAGGAGAGAGAATACCTGCTGGGTCTCAGTCTGGCCACAGCCAGAACAAACGTGGGGAAGATCAGAAACACTGAAAAGGCTTTGTAAGCAGAACTGATGCTGAAACAGTAGCTACAGAAAGCTTGGCAGAAATTTAAGCTGAACTCAGTTGAGTCAACCGCCTGATAAAACAAAAATATCAACATTCTCATAAGACATAAACAAAACCCAGAATACCATAGCATAATATGCAACAGGTCTATCCAGTTACTCATCTCAAGTCACATGGGGAAAGACACCAACAGATGTCACAAAAGACCCATGGACTGGAACTGTGATTGAGACCTGAAGCAAATGTTATAAAAGCACTCCAAGAAGTAGGAGCAAACATATGTGAAATCAATGGAAACACAGTAAGTCTCAGCAAGGAAACAGAAGCTATAAAGAAATACCAAAGGAAATTGTAGATTTGAAAATATAATAACTGAAACTAAAAAATGCAGATTTACTGATTTTGAGTATGTCAACATAAATTCTCCAATCTGAATAACATCAAGAGAAGTGGTTGACAAAAAAAATGCACAGATTCAGGAACTGATTAGACAGCACCAAAAGGTCTAACACACACGTCAACAGACTTCTAGGAGGAGAGGAGAAAGAAAGTGTTCCAGAGGAAAATTTATTAAGAAGTAATGGCAGAAAACTCCCCCAATTTGTTAAAAGACAGAGGCCTACAGATTCAAGAAGTTCAGTAAACCCTATATAGGACAAATAGAAATTTACCCACAAGGATGTTATTATCAACCTACTGAAAAGTAAGGACAAGGACAAAATTATGAGAACAACAAGACAGACCCACGTTTCTTATATGAGAATAATCTGAATGCCCACAGAAACCATACTAGCTAGAAGGAAGAGAGAAAAGAAGGCAAATGAAGGCAAAGAGAACTCATTGCTATCAGAACTGGTCTAAAATAATTGCTAGAGTAAGTTCTTCAGATTAAATGAAAACAATATGAGAAGGAAACCTGCAACGTGAGGGGCGGCAGAAACGATGACATCTTGGCAAATGTAAGAGGCCATTCCCCTCTTCCTGAACTCTTTAAAATACAGGTGTAACACGTAGCCATGGAGAATACCTACATTCCACATGAAATGATAAACTACTAATTCCAGGGAGACTGTGAAGTGTTTACATATTTTAATCCATAGAAAACCCATACAATTAAACAAAAGGTAAACTTTAACACCACAGCAGAAAAATTAAAATTAAAATCAGACAGTAAAATTTCCGAACAACTCAGAAGAAGTCAGAAAGGGAGATACAGGAATGCAAAACAGGCAAGAAAGAAAAAAAGACTAAATTATTGTCCTAAATTTTTAAAAATCATTAAAACTACAGATCATTTTCTTCATTCAGACAAATGGTTTAATGAAATATAATGGTATGATATTATGATTTAATATAAATGGTCTAAACACTTCAACTAAAAGATGGATTATTCAAATACATACTACTTCAAGAAACTTATTTTAAATATATGAAATAGTAAAGTAAAAATATGGAGAAAATATACCATGCAAATGTTAAGGAAAATAAAGCTGGAATGGCTATGTCAACATCAAACATAAAATGTCAGATGAATTCAAGAAAATCACCAGGGATAAAAAAGGGCATTCAGTTCAGTTCAGTTCAGTCACTCAGTCATGTCTGACTCTTTGAGACCCCATGAATTGCAGCACGCCAGGCCTCCTTGTCCATCACCAACTCCCGGAGTTTACTCAAACTAATGTCCATCGAGTCAGTGATGCCATCCAGCCATCTCATCCTCTGTCATCCCCTTCTCCTCCTGCCCCCAATCCCTCCCAGCACCAGGGTCTTTTCAAATGAGTCAACTCTTCGCATGAGGTGGCCAAAGTACAGGAGTTTCAGCTTCAGCATCAGTCCTTCCAACGAACACCCAGGACTGATCTTCTTTACGATGGACTGGCTGAATCTCCTTGCAGTCCAAGGGACTCTCAAGAGTCTTCTCCAACACCATAGTTCAAAAGCATCAATTTTTCGGCGCTCAGCCTTCTTCACCATCCAACTCTCACATCTATACATGACCACTGGAAAAACCATAGCCTTGACTAGACAGACCTTTGTTGGCAAAGTAATGTCTCTGCTTTTTAATATGCTATCTAGGTTGGTCATAACTTTCCTTCCGAGGAGTAAGTGTCTTTTAGTTTCATGGCTGCAGTCACCATCTGCAGTGATTTTGGAGCCCCCCAAAATAAAGTCTGACACTGTTTTCACTGTTTCCCCATCTATTTGCCATGAAGTGATGGGACCAGATGCCATGATCTTAGTTTTCTGAATGTTAAGCTTTAAGCCAACTTTTTCATTCTCCTCTTTCACTTTCATCAAGAGGCTCTTTAGTTCTTCATTTTCTGCCATGAGGGTGGTGTCATCTGCATATCTGAGGTTATTGATGCTTCTCCCGACAATCTTGATTCCAGCTTGTGCTTCATCCAGCCCAGCGTTTCTCATGAGGTACTCTGCATATAAATTAAATAAGCCGGGTGACAATATACAGCCTTGACATATTCCTTTTCCTATTTGGAACCAGTCTGTTGTTCCATGTCCAGTTTTAACTGTTGCTTCCTGACCTGCATATAGGTTTCTCAAGAGGCATTACATAATGCTAAAGAAATCAATTCATCAAGAAGACATAATAGTCTGTTTCAATGCACCAAACAAAGAAGCTTTGAAATACAGGAGACAAAAACTGAAAAAAACTCATCAGAAAGATAGACAAATCCACCATTAAGTTTTGAGGTAACAGTCCTCTCTTGGTTATCATTATAACGAATACACAATCAACAGGATATTGAAGAATGGAATGACACCATCAGCCAACCAGATCTAACTGACATTTCTACAACTCCATTCACCTATAGCAGAAAACATTTGTTGTCTAGCACACATAGAACATTCACCAAGATAAAATATCTCCTGAGTCACAAAGAATTGAAAGCATATAAAGTATGTTCTGGGCTTCCCTGGTGGCTCAGATGACAAAGAATTCACTTGCAATGCAGGAGACCTGGGTTCCATCCCTGGGTCAGGAAAATCCCCTGGAGAAGGGAATGACACCCATTCCAGTATCCTTGCCTGGAGAAGCCCAAGGACAGAGGAGCCTGGTGGGCCATAGTCCAGGGGGTTGCAAAGTCAGACACAACTGAAGTTCTCTAACCATACTGGAACCTGACTAGAAATCAGTAACAGAAAGAATAACTGTAACATTTCTAAGCATTTGTAAACTGCTTGTATTATAAATAATATACTTCTAAGTAAACCATGGGATAAAATGGAAGTTTCAAGGACTTGAACATAAGTGAATAAAGAAATAAGTGAATAAATAAATAAATTAAAATTGATGGATTGATAAAAAGAGCTCAGAAAGAAATGTATAGTATCAAATGCTTACTTTAGAAAAGAAATATCTCAATAATCTGAGTTTCACTTAATTAAATTTAAAAAGAAAAATTAATTAAATTATGTAGAAGGAAGACAATAATAAAGAGCAGAGAAAGAAAAAACCAATAGAGAAAACAACAACAAAATTTAGCTATTTGTAAATAAATAAATTTGTAAAGCAAATAAAATTGATAAATGTAACACAAGAATGACAGAAAACAGAGAAGATACCAATTAGTAATATGAAGAATTAAAAGGACGCTATTACTACAGAAACATTGAGAGAATAGGAAGGCGATGCTCTGTACAGACCCATGCACATAATTAAACAACTTACATGAAATGCACAAGTTCCCCGAAACCACAAGCTACCAAAACCTCACTGAAGATAAAATAGATAATCCAAATATACTTATTTAATAATCGAATTTGTAGTTAAGAACTTATAAAAAGAACTTAAAAAAGGATTTTCAGGCCCATATTGTTTCACTAGCAAATTCTACTAAATATTTAAGGAAAAAATAATTATACTGATCCTACCAAATCTTTTCCAGAAAATGGAAAAGGAGGAAACACATCTCAAATTATTATATGAGGCCAATATTACACTATTGCCAGAACCAGATAAATGCATCACAAGAGAACTAAATATCAATACTGCTCATGAACATAGATGCAAAAATCCTCAAGAAATATTAGCAAACAGAATCAGTGATATATGAGAAGAATAATATACCACAACAAAGTTGGTTTTATCTCAGGAATGCAAGGCTGGTTCAATATTTTAAAAATCAAAAAATGTAATTCACCATGTTAATTCACCATGTAATTCACCATGTCTTCTTCATCTGCAGAAGAAGAATCACATGAACATGTCGATTAAAACAAAGAAAAGCAATTGGCCCTGTTCAGCATCAAGAACTCTCGGCAGGAGTAAAGAGAGCTTCCTCTGCAAAAAGCCTTCAGTCCCATCACACTAAAGGATCCTAAAGGCTGAATGCACTCTCCCTAAAATCAGAAGCAACACGAGGTGGTAGACTCTCCGTCCTCGCATTCAGTCTCAAACCAGAAGTCTACACCGTGGGAGAGAAGAGAGAAAAAAAGGCATAAAGACTGGACCAAAAGGAAGAAAAACATACATATTTTCTAGGCATATATAGTAAATCCCAAAGAATCTGCAAAAAAACCAAACCCAAAACCTTATACTATTAGTAAATGAGTTCAGCAAAGTCACAAGGTCAACACACAAATCAATTCTGTTTCTACACACTAATGAAAACTGGAAACTGAAATTTCAAATTCCACTTACGAAGCCTCCAAAAATGTAAGATACTTAAACATTTGAGCCAACATGGATCTATATACTGAAAATGACAAGAAACTCACCAAAGAAGTTCAAGAAGACCCAGATAAATGAAATGCTATATCAAGTTCACGGAACAGAAGACTCAGATTGACTTACGGATGTAAAAACATTTCAGGCATGATTTTTTTGTAGATATAGATAAGCTGACCCCCTCACTGTTCACACAGATGCACAGCCTGGGAGAGAAACGAAGCGGAGAATATCTGCAGGGCCAACAGGGGCTCCCCCAGGCACGCCCACTGCACCTGGGGGCCTGTGGGTCATCACACTCCCCATCTCCCCAGGTAGTGGGGGGCAAGTGATTCTTCATGACTATGACTGCTGTGTCTCGTTTTCACATACTCTTCTGTCCCAAATAATAAATGAGTATATCTTTTGTTTATTTTGCAGGGGCTTCTAGCCCACCATTCTCCTCTTTACCACCAGTCACCATCAGGGACAACCAATACCCACTGGCCCTCCTCTCCCTGCCAGTTCGCTAAACCCACACCCCACACTGAAGTCACAGCCGCTCCCAGCCACCCAAGGGCCTGCTCCTTCATCATCTGGCCTCCAGCCTTCTTCCTGCCTCCCCAGGAGCTTCCAGGCCAGTGTCCGGGAGGGTGCCACCTCTGCCCTCACCTGACACACACACTCTCAGGGTCATGGAGGCAGCGCCATGACGTGACAGCAGAAAAGGGATTGGTTTCGTTTCACAGAGTGTCATCCTGGTTTCCTGATCTGGGAGGATAACAGAGAAAACACAGTGCGCCTGTTACAGGGGAGCATCTGGTAAAAGGTGACGATGTGGGATGTACTTACAGTAAAATATGTTCCTTGCTCATCTGAAATTCACATGATGGGCATCCTGTATTTGATTTGGCAACCCTAGTTCATGGGAGGGTCTCAGTGCACCTGGGTCTCAGCATCCTCCGACCACCCAAGCAGCGGGTATGAAGTGCAGGGGCCAGCCCAAGGAGACACACCTTCGCAGGTCCTTCCTCACCATCAGCTGACACAGTGGGCACTAAATGCAGCATCCCCACCAGGTGCAGAGCTCAAGGCTCCAAGGTCCCTTCACTCACATCCCTACCCCACGTGTGACCTGCTGTCTAGCATCTTGCTCCAAAAACACGGCTCCAGATTCCAGATGTTGCTTTGTCCACCTCCCCCACCCCCAGGGCTCACAGTCAGATGCCCAGCCTGAGGCTGGCAGCTGCCTTGTCAGGGTGCATGATTCTGAACAAGTTTCTGTCTCTCCCGGAGCCACATGTAACCAAGGCTGATAGGACCCAACTGGCCCTCCCCATGGGGCTCTGGACAGTGGAACCTCAGCACCGGCTGAAGGCATTGGTGAAGGGCCTTTCAATGCCACCGTTCTCATCTTCACTGTTGACAAATCACAGCAGCTTCTTCCTCCTCATTCTGCCCCTGCACCTGCTCACCAGTCCACCCATCTATACCCGACATGCATCTAAATGCCTCTCTCTCCATCCCACCCACAGCTTGTCCATGGGCTCCGAACACTTCCTTTTCTACCTGGGCCCCCAAGGCAGTTCCTATCTCAACCCCCACCCCAGCTCCAGCCTTGTCCTCCCCACAGCCCCAGGGCTGTTTGTTGAGACAGCTGATGTGCTTCCTTCCCTCCTCCACACATATCCAGGGAGGATATGCAGCTCTCTCATCCTTCCAGAACTAGGTTGTGCTCTTGGACACCTCTGTGCTCCGCTCCTGCCATCCTGCCTCCTCATGTGGGAGGGCTGACCACTCATTTCCTACCCTCGGACTTTCAGGCACACAGATGCAGGCTTCCCCTGCTCCACAGGGCATGCTTAGGACATGGTACCCACAACACGGTACCCACAGGTCCATGGCTGGCTCCTCTCTCTGCCAGCCACTGCCAGCCACTCTGCACACAGTAGGTGTGCTGACATCATGTGTTAGATAAAAGTGAGCTTTCCAGCAAGCCATGGAAGGTAGGTGGGCCGCAATGACCAGAACTAATCCTGGGAGTAATTAATGACCTGTCAGTGCCAGGAAAGATGATGTAGCCTCTGTGGAAGAGAGCTTGTCCTACTTTCAACAATGAGAACCATGGAAATCAGCGCTTCCCTTTCTGCCCGGCTCGTCAGAAACACAAGGACGCAGCAGACGCCCCCTCCCTGCATGGAGACTTGCTCTCACCGCTGGCATCCCCCGCCCTCTGTGCTCCCTGGCCTGCTTTTCTGTTCATACTTTTGATACCCTTCCTGATACAGGCCCTAGACCAGGCCTCCAGGAGGCAGAAGAGCCACAGAGGAAGCGCGCGTGGCATGCCAGGGAGAAGGTGGGAGCCTCTTCAGAAAGTGCAAGGATGCGATCGTCCTGTGAGCAGTCAGACCTGGGCCTGGCCACACTTTCAAGTCAAACTGAAGGGCAGTGCTTGTGCCAGGCCGACTCCTGCCCCTGAGCGAACCTGACCGGACCACACGTAGCATCGAGGAGCTGCGGTGGGATCGGCCAGTCCCTGGCTCCAAGTCACCCAGGACACCCAAGGCCACCAGCACGGCTCAGTGACCCTCCCTGGGTGTCAATCGGAGGGGAACATGGGTTCTGAAGCCACAGGAGAAGCAGGGGGATGGATGGCCAGGGTCCTTCCCAGATGGCAGAGGTCCCGTGAAACCTGAGCGGGCCCAGCGTGGGCCGTCAGCTGGAGAAAACCACTGCGGCACAGACGGACCTGTGCTCTGCCTCCCCCCGTCTGTTTCAGTCTAGCAGCTGGGGCACCCCGAATCCCGGAAGGATGGGCATCACCTTTTCTAAAACTCTGAGGTGAGGGGTCAGAGGTCATAGCCCTGGGAGTCCAGCCATCCCCACTACTTCTTCTTGGCAGCCTCAGCCTCCCCCCATCTCTCAGATGCAATGATTAAAATGACATCAGCAAACACTAAGTCACTCTTCCCCAAAGATGCTTGGCGGCTTCCGTCCAGCCACTCTGCACCCCTCTGTTCCGTGAACACCCGGCCTCCCGTCCACGCTCCCTAGAGCATGCACCCCATCACTCTGTGCTGGCCTCTGCCCAGATCGGGGTCCCTCCCCTGCACAGGGGGGCACACACGCTGTGATGACAACTGTGAGCTGGACCCCGACACACACAGAGGGAGCTGGAGGGACCGGAAGAGGCAGAAGGGCAGAAGACACAGCAGAAAAGGGGCCAGAGGGATGAGCAGGAAGGAACATCGCTGCAGCTGAGCCCTGTGTCTGATGCCCTGGGTTGTCCTAGCGAGTAGATTCAGCCTAAGAATGACTTCTGCAACTGTTCCAAGTTACCTGAAGACAATCTGGGCAGCTGAAGCAAGGACAGGAGACTCAGTGCTATTAGGGAATTACTGTTAGGTCTGTGAGGCAAGATGATGGGATGATGGCCCTGAGTAGATGAGTGGCCATGAGTCAGATGAAAGGACAGCGAAGGGCTTTACCCATAAAACAATCAAGCCAGATAATAAAAAGCTGAAAACTTTGAAAACAAGATAACAGGCACAAACGGGCACACGGGGGCCCCCCCATATGGTGTCTCTACTTCTATGTGTGTTCAGAATCTGCCGTCATATTGTTTTAAAAGGAGAAATACTTCATTTGTGCCATTTCAAGTCATCCACTAACTGGAATTAGCTGAATCTTCAAATTGACAGCTGTTTATTACTAAATATAGGGCAGTCCCCTGAAAAGTAATCTATTCCAAAATTACCTTTTTCTTTTTTTTAAGGTGAGTACTATTTAAAAAAGAATAATGATCATGTGAAAAAAAAAATGCTGAATCAGAAGCTGGGAAAGCATTATTCAGCTGTTTCCATGTGCTGTGTGGATGGCTCAGGCCAAGTAGCTGTGCCCCCTGCAAGCCCCCAGTAAAGAGGACCTGGACCCCACAGAAGCGCCTGGTCCTCCAGGCCCGGGCACACAGAAGTGCATGGGCACTCCTGCAGCTGAGGCCACTGCTCCTGGCTGGCCTGATTCCACCTCCCTCTGAGTTAAGACAATGACTGAAGAGGGAATTATTAAACACATTTGATGCGCCCCATAAAAAATTTACATTTAAAATTCAATCAACTTCACGTATGTGAGAAAGCTGAAAAAATGAAGATGGAAATGGACCCAGCAAGTGTAATTCTCCTCCACTGCTGGTGGAATGCAAAACAGTACAGCAGCTTGGAAAACCACTGTGAGCTTCTTAAATGGTAACCATATACCTACCATGCAACCCAGCCACTGCACCCCAGCAGTTACTCAACAGGAAAATGACCCATGCCCACACCAAGACCATAAATGAAAACTCACAGAAGCTTTATTTGTAGCGGCCAAAACCTGGAAACAAGCCAGATGTCCATCAACAGGAGAATGGACACACAAATCATTGTAAATAAATAAATGAAATGAATCCTCCTATCAACAAAGAGGAACAAATCACAGGAACGCCACGATATAAATGAAAATCAAAACCATTATGCTGAGTGAAACAAGAGGAGAGAAAAGAACACGTGAGAAGGGGCACTTCTCTGACTGCCACTTAGAGAAGATGCTGGAAAATGCACGCCGACCTACAATGACAGAGGTGCGTGGCACAAGCTAACTTTTGAAAGTCAGAGGGAACGCCTGCACCCTGACTATGTTGATGGTTTCCAGGATGTAAACACAGATCAGAATCCATCAAACCAGATGCTTTAATCACATGCAGCTGACTGTACATAAACGTAACTCAACCAGTGATACAAAATTTGGTACATTTCCCCAGTCACAAAGAGGAAAAAAAGAATCAATTCCTAAAAAAGACCTTGTCTTCAACATACTGAGAAGAACAGCATGAGTGAGATGATTCATAACGAAGGGCCAGCAAGATCAGTGGCTACGGCACTGAGGTCAGGATAGAGTTCTAGGCATATAAAACACAGCTCTTCCGCCTGGAGCAGTTTACCTATACTTTTCATCCATCAGGACCAAACTTAGTCCTAACTTTGTCCAATTTAAGGTTTGCTATTTTTCTGTATCTGACCTCACTAGTCCAGGATACTTGCACACTTTTATATTCCCTGCCGATCTAACATAGTCCTTGCATGTGGTCTGTGCTCAATTTCTATAGAATTAAGTTTCACCTGTATCACTTATTCAATTAAAGCTATCAAAATTGTTTCTTTAACAAAACACTCCCCAAGTAAAGGAGACCAGAGAAGCATCTGGTGGGCGGCCACGCTCATGGGCCGCACTGACACAGGCCTGCTCTGTCAATGCAGCTCAGCTGGGCTTCTGTGCAAGGACAGGTCCCCCCCGGTGAACACGACATCCTGGGGGTAAGGAGCCTGCACGTCCCAGGGGTCCTGAGGGCACACTGCTCTGCAGCTGCCACGGGCCCCTTGCTTCCTGCAGGGCCACTGAGACGACGTGGCCAAGGACTGCCACCCAAACAGAGAATCTGCAGCTCAAACTGGTATCCTTGACTTTCTCGTTGATGCTGAAGTGTCCAGTTCCCACAGCCTCCCAGATGTCTGCACTTCTCCCCTTCTTTGTATCCTCCTTTTTGATCATTAGAAACAGAAATCTCCCCATTGAATATACCTCTGGGTGTCTATTTACGCTAGCTAATCTTGGTGTGATATTTACAGCTCCCCGCGCCTGGCTACTGCTGCTGTGTCTGGAAGGAGTGTTATATTTAAGAACTGCTTGGGCACAACCATTTTCTGAGAAGGCCTTTCATAAAAATAAACCTGCCTGATCTTCGCCCCACCCTATAAGCAGGACTAACTGCTCCTTCTCTACTGGGTATTCCTGCCACAGTCTGTCCACCGTCCCTGTCCCATGACTCGCTTGGAGATCAGGCCTTCCTTCTCCATGGTGGAATCTGCCAGGTCAGGGACAAACTGTCCACGCCCAAGAGACCAAACCGTGGGTGAATTTTAATGAATTCTTATTCTTAGAAAATCATAGTTGATTAAATGAATACATTTTTAAAGGGTCCTATATCAGTAAAAATTAACCATTTCATTTTTAAGACACCTATTATAGCGAGGGAAATAAAACCCAAACTTAAGACAGAGGAGGAGAATGGGGAGAAAGACAGCATCCTCAACAGTAAAGATGCAAATCTGAATCTAAGAAAACATTTCAATGAGTGCAGACACTTGCATCTTCCCATACATGGAAAAAAACTAAATCATTAACTGCAGATGTCGGGCTTTTGTGACTGTAAGTAATCTTTTGATATCTGACTATATGTTTTTTCCCAGCAAATGATCCTATATATTCTGGCTCCTCGTTGGAGCAGTTCCTCAGAGCTGCCTGAGAGGCTGTCTCCTGGCCTATAGTCCTCTGTAAGATCCCCAAATAAAACTTAACTCACAATTTTTAGGTTGTACATTTCTCTTCAGTCAACAAGAGTTAGTCCTAAGACGCTGGAAGCTGTTTGATTAAAAAGACTTTTGATGAAAAAATTAAAAATGAAGCTTGAGTTTGTTTTTGGTTTTGTACTAAAGAATCATTTTATGCAAGTTGAATATTTTATATCTTTTTTAATCAACAATTTATTTTTCAGACAAGTAATTCTGCAGGAAAACAACTAGGTGAATCACCCAACAAGTATTTCAGAGCCTTCCGGATGCTTGCAAAGGCTTTATAGCCATTTCCATGTTGCGATGCTGCCAGTGACTGAACAGCTAGAGGCTAAGTATAGCAGGAATTTTTGCTTGCCTGCAATCTGGCTTTTTCCAAGGCAATTTGGTTAAACCAAGTGCATTATATTAAAACATGCACAGAAAGGCCTCTGAAGAGGAAATCTAACAGGGAACAATTGGGCCCTATGTATGCAGCTCTTTCAGACTAAACACACCTTTACCTCCTTGAGAGCCTGAAACAATGTGTTTCTTTACATGATCCACTTAAGGACCGGATGGGAGGATGCACCGTGGGATGGATGAATGGATGGATAATCTTTATGAAGGACTGGACACTTCAGCTACCTGGGAGTTCCTTCAAAGCCTACTGATTCAGCCAGAAGCCTGGCTGCCTAGGACGGACAGAGTTGCCAGTTAAGAAATTCCTATATTCTGAAGAACTTTGGCAAATCCCTAGCCTCCACTCTGAGGTGAGATGGGAAAGAGGTAAATCAGTGAGGATCATAGAAATGCAGATTTTGCCTATGTTCTCCTGTCTCTCTTCGTAAGGTCACAAGTTCCCAACTGACTGCAGGAGGAATAACCCCCAATCCATGGGCCCCCGTTCCAGGGGGACTAGCCATCAGCGCCCCTGGAAGCTCTCAGAGCCAGCTGGAGGGTCCCAAGGAGGACCAGC